>NW_012115844.1:2643818-2645915 GCF_000951035.1 Colobus angolensis palliatus | reverse complement strand
ATGGTTTCCAGCTCCATCCATGTCCCTGCAAAGGACATGAACTCATCCTTTTTGATGGCTGCATAGTATTCCACAGTGTATATGTGCCACATTTTCTTTATCCAGTCTATCATTGGTGGGCATTTGGGTTGGTTCCAAGTCTTTGTTATTGTGAACAGTGCTGTAATAAACATACATGTGAATGTGTCTTTATAGTAGAAGGATTTATAATCCTTTGGGTATATACCCAGTAATGAGATTGCTGGGTCAAATGGTATTTCTGTTTCTAGATCCTTGAGGAATTGCCACACTGTCTTCCACAATGGTTGAACTAATTTACACTCCCACCAATAGTATAAAAGCGCTTCCATTTCTCCACATTCTCTCCAGCATCTGTTGTTTCCTGACTTTTTAATGATCGCCATTCTAACGATGTGAGATGGTATCTCGTTGCGGTAAGAGACCAGTCTTTGGGAGGTCTGAGCAGGAGTCCTATGATCTGATGTGCATGTGAAAAGGACCCTCTGGTGGGTTAAAGCAGGAGGAGCATGCCATGCCAGAGTCTAAGAGAAAAGTGATGATGGCCTGAACCAGAGATCACTGTGAAGGTTTTAAGAAGAGGTAAGGTTTGGGATGCACTTTAAAGGTGGAGCCAGCTGGGCTTGCTTATAATGATGTGGGTGTGAAGAAAGAGGCGGGTTAAGGAAGACTCAGAGAGTTGTGATCTGAGCAACTATGTAAATATAGATGACGTTTTCTTAGACTGAAATCTCCAAAGGAGCCAGTTTGAGACGAGGGTATAGAATGCAATATTACTTTTGTAAATTTTAGATGCCTTGAAAACAATCATGTGAAAATATCAAGGAGGAAGTTAATTATTATAATCTAGAGTTTAGAAGTCAGAGTGTGGCTAGAGATTGATTTTGAAGTTATTGGTGTATTAATAATAATTATTATTAATAAATTACTTTCATATATTTTATATATATTCTCAGGAATTGTATTATAATTCACACAATGACTTTAACAAAGAAATCCTTTTTGGATACTCACAGTAGCCCGATCAGGCCAGCATTTTAATCTCTATTTTATAATGAAACAAACTGAGGCTCAAGAGAATTAAAACACTTGTCTATATTACCTGTAATTAACTTCCCAGAATTCACTGGGTCATGTGCCCGGAACTATCCTCTGTCCTAGTGAAAGACAACTGAATAAGACAGACTCTATGCCCTCAAGCTGCTCTAAGTCTAGTGAATGTGCTAAGCAATGTAAACAAGTAATTGTACTAGATACATTCTAATTAATGGACTTAAACTTCAACCTGTAACTTTAAAATTCAAATTTCATGAAAGATTATTTTTTAAATAACACAAGTAAAAGAGGACAACAATAAACTACATTGCTTTTTCAGCCATTCATAGCATTGGAACTCTACCTTGGCAGTGGCTGTTCTGAGAGAGAGGCCATCCCTTTGCCACACCTGTCAGCTGACTTCTGCTCCTCTTTGCTCTAACTGCCTGTGTCATTTGCCTACAAGACACAAAGGCTTTTAATCAGTGCAGAGCCTTTGTGCTTTGCTTGGTGGCACAAACTGCAATATGTGAAGTCAATCCGGTCCCTAAGGCCTTCTTCCCTTCCCAACCAGAGACATAATAGAAATACCTAATAGAAATATATGAATAGCAAGTAGGAACAAATATAATAATAGCAAATAGAAAGTTCATAGCTTCAAATGAGACAGTGCTAACCTGCTTTACACTTCTTGACCACCACCAAACCCTGTTCCTCAGTGTTTTCTTACCACTCACTGTGCAGTGAGCTCATTTTCTCCCAGTACTTGATGGCATGGGTTATCTTGACTTGAATGGGGAACCGGACAAAAACAAAGGAGAAAGCGGTAAAAGAAGCTTCTAAGTACAACAGCCCTTGGTTCAAATCCTGGTGCTAGGTCTCAGGGAAAGTCCTTTAGCAAATTGCTTCATCTGGCTATGTTAAATGAGTGAACAGTGAATGAGATTCTGTGAGCTCATTTTCTCCCAGTACTTGATGGCATGGGTTATCTTGACTTGAATGGGGAACCGGACAAAAACAAAGGAGAAAGCGGTAAAAGAAGCT
>NW_012115844.1:2636740-2643768 GCF_000951035.1 Colobus angolensis palliatus | reverse complement strand
TGGGGAACCGGACAAAAACAAAGGAGAAAGCGGTAAAAGAAGCTTCTAAGTACAACAGCCCTTGGTTCAAATCCTGGTGCTAGGTCTCAGGGAAAATCCTTTAGCAAATTGCTTCATCTGGCTATGTTAAATGAGTGAACAGTGAATGAGATTCTGTATATAGAACTCACAGCATACCTGCCCCCTACCCCCTGCTCCATCCAGTAAAATAGTATGAAAGTCATCTTTCTTGACAAGAAATCCAGTTTCCCAACTCACCAGGTGCTTCTGGACATAACTCTTAGGTTTCAACTCAAAAAAGCAGGCTGACCACTGAGCTGACCAGGGGTAGCCTCACTTCAGAGACAGACCTGGCTGACAGAGAAAATAAACTAGGTGAGGAGTTGTCTCCAAGGCAGTTTTATAAATCAGATTCTTGCTAACAGCCAAAGGAAAATAGCAATTCTTTCTCCCCGCTTCCCAAACTCTGTGAAATACGGTATATTTTCCAAAGTCAAGTGCTCACAGTTCTCTATTGCCTTAAGAAGCAGGAGGCCGGCAAGGAAGGGGCCTTGGGGGATGCAGGGAGTGGAGATCTATGACACATTGTTCTGAGAAGGTGGAAGAAGGACGACGGAGGTGTGTGGTCCTACAAAGTATAGGCCAGGCGATGCCTCCCTCCCCTAGAAACTCATTTATCACCTTGATGGTTTCAGCTCATTTGCAGCCAAGTTATTGTCACCCTTAAAATAATGTGGCTTGACAGGGAAAAAATGAAATCCTTGTGAAAAGTTACATAGTCATCACACTCTGGAGTCAAAATATAGACTGCAGTATCCAAACACCGGGCCCTGGGTACGGCGGGGGTGGTATTTCCTCTCTCCCGCAGGCTTTGGTTTTAGAACAGGACATTAACATTTATGTCATGTTAACGTGCACCTAGGCATGGCGTGTGGCCTCCTGCCATGGACACAGAGAAACACATGCCCCGGCGCTGCCTCGGCACGACCGCCAAGACTTTCAGTATAAATGGAGACACGTGTTTCCTTGCCCAGAGAGTTAATAGCGGGCGACGACATAAATGTTTGGTCATCCCCCAGTGCACAGACTCCATTTCACATGTCAGAAAAGTACTAAATCTTGCCCCGCTACAAGCAGCAACTGATTTTTGACACCAGAACCAATTAAGCCAAAGCCTTCTCAGCTTGGAATCCCCAAAACATCCTAGCCACCCCATTTAACTAGCCGTGTGACCTTGACTGACTTTTGTTAGCCTCAGTGTCCCCATCTGTAAAATGGTGACAGCCGAGTGTACCAGCATTGTTTATTGCAAAGAGGAAATACAAAACCGTATGCAAAAGAGTTTGCCCTGGTTTCGGGCACACAACTGACATCCAGTACAGGGGAGTTTTCTTCCCTTTCAGTTTCTGTCTTGTATTTCATACCCTTACATCTGGGCTGTAAGAACCTCAGTCTAATAGAGCAAAACTAATTTCCCACCACTGCACGATAGTCAGAACCTGCCAACATGACTATGTGCCTTGTTTTCTATTCTGCACAGCCTGGAAGGAGACCAAAGCAACAAGGAGAGTTCGAGCTCACTGAAGAGGCAGGACTGATTGGCTACAGGAGCCCAGTGAAGAGGCGACAAGTACCTGGAGTGCAGCGCCTGTCCCTCCCAGCTACCCTCTGCCTCCCACCCACTGTCCACTTTGCTCCCCAGACAGATTGCAAAGCATCACATAACTGTGCCTTTTCTGCTTTAGCGTTATCTGCCTGAAATTCCTTCATTTTCCCTTGCTGAGTTATTCATCTTTCCAGAACCAGTCAGAACTCTACGTCCTCCACAAAGAGCTTTCAGCTCCCTCTGACCTTTCGGGAGCCCATTCTGTATCATCCCCGTGGTTCTATCACTTTGTAAAACACTGAATTCTAACTGTTCAATGGCCTGCTCCTCACCTCATTCTCTCTTGCTGTTTCATAAGGGCGGGGCTTTGTCTTTGTTTCTGTGGTATCCCTAGCACCTCTCCCAGTCAGTAGCACACATACATTCATCAGGAAATGTCTGGGAAAATGTATTTAAACATATGTAATACAGACAATTCTACAACATCATAGCATGTAGTTGATCCCATGTAGTGTGTGTGTGTGTGTGTGTGTACCAATGAGTAATTTGTAATATAACTAATCTCTTAATGAACCATTTGTAATATGTTTATAAATCTCTCCATATCCATATATGTTTCAGTTACAAAGAACACAAAGAGAAAAGAGAAAGCAATAAGCAAATATGGATTTCATTCAATAAACAAGTATCTATTGAGAAGCAATATAAGAGTCTGAATAAAAGACGGTTTTTAGTCCTCGCTCAGTTACTGAGTGCGTGATCTTAAATAAATCACATTGAGTTCACTAAAGTTGATTTTTTTTTTTTTCTTGGAGACAGAATCTTGCTCTGTTGCCCAGACTGGAGTGCAGTGGCATGATCCCGGTTCACTGCAACTTCTGCCTCCTGGGTTCAAGTGATTCTCCTGCCTCAGCCTCCTGAGTAGCTGGGACTACAGGCACATGCCACCACACCCGGCTAATTTTTGTATTTTTTTTAGTAGAGACGGGGTTTCGCCATGTTGGCCAGACTGGTCTCGAACTCCTGACCTCGTGATCTGCCTGCCTCAGCCTCCCAAAGCACTGGGATTGTAGGCGTGAGCCACTGTGCCCAGCCACTAAACTTGATTTTCTATGAACTTAAAACGAGAAGAATATCTATATTGTTTACCTCAAAATTATATGAGGATAAAATAAAATGCTTATAAGAGTTTATTAAAAACAATAGTGCTATATAAATCCAAGAGGTATTATATATGCTTATTAGCATATATGATATAACCATACCTTTTGGTGATTGTCCCATATAATTACTGACAAATTTAATGAAGAGGTCATTAATGAAAAATATTAGAAGTTAACTAAATTTAAAGCAAAGTCTAATTTAAGTGACATTAAGTGATGTTTTTATTCACTCAGTAGAATTCTACACAATTAAAAACATGGTTTTAACAACTAACAGACAAATAGAAAGTCCTTATGACACATTTTTGGTTTTAAAAAGAGAGGACCTACATTTGAATGTACACCATAATCGGCACTATACAAATTAAATACGAGCATATGAGCATAAGAATTCACTGAAATGTAAAAAATAAAAATACAGTCCTTAGGTTGGCTGATATAAAGTGGTACTAGGCTTTTTTATTTTATTTTTTTCTTTTTTTGAGATGGAGGGTGGAGTCTTGCTCTGTCACCCAGGCTGGAGTGCAATGGCGCGATCTTGGCTCACTGCAATCTCCACCTCCTGGGTTCAAGCAATTCTCCCGCCTCAGCCTCCCGAGTAACTGGGATTACAGGCACCCACCACCATGCCTGGCTAATTTTTTGTGTTTTTAGTAGAGACAGGGTTTCACTGTGTTGGCCAGGCTGGTCTTAAACTCCTGACCTCATGATCCACCCTCCTCAGCCTCCCAAGGTGCTGGGATTACAGGCGTGAGCCACCGCCAGGCTTTGTTTTCTACAAGCTAATACGCTATTCTTTTTTTGTGAGTTAATATTTTATAGTGTTTTTAAAATTTAGAATTGCACAATATTAGAATATAATAGCTATCAAAAACAAATTTTTTTGTTTTGAAATATTGACATTTAAAAGGAAATATTTAAATCTTTTCAATTAACAACTCACTGATTATATTTAGATCATTGGAATTGTGTAGGAAGTTGCATTTCATTTCAATAATTTTAATTATTCTGTAAGAAATAGCAGTATTTCAAATTCAGTGACAAGGGAAGGTAAATAAGTATATGGTTATTAAATAAGGTTATGATAAACTTTAATCACTTATAGTGCTAATATTTTATAATTAAAACAATATCGTAAGGTGACTTTTGTTTTCATCTCTTTACAAATTACTGGCATACATACAGATTTATCCAAATGTAATATTTAAATACTGAGCAAGTCAAAGTGGAAAGCAGAAAAGAAAGTGAATCTGCATATATTACGTTAGCAAATATTTCTTCAGGTTTGGTTTGAATATGTCCCCTCAAAAAGCATGTATTGGATACTTAAGCCTTAATGCAACACTTCTGGAAGACGGGGTGTAGTATGAGGTGTTTAAGTCTAGAGGGCTCCACCCTTAGGAATGGATTCATGATGATTATAAAAAAGGCTTAAGGGTGTGAGTTTGAGCTCTTGCTTTTTTTCTAATATTCTCACCTTCCACTACGAGATGATACAGCAGGAATGCCCACACCAGATATCAGCCCTTTGCTCTTGGATGCCCCACTCTTCAAAACTATAAGCCAACACATTTCTGTTGTGTAAATTGCCCAGTCTCAGGTATTTTGTTTGAGCAGCACAAATGAACAAATAAAATTTCTCTAGATTTAGCAACCGAAGAAGTTAAAGTTGTCACAATATTTGTTGGCTTTAACCCAGGTTTATTGCCAGACACAATATAGACATGACATATTCATGTATTGTCCTCTGCAAAGTGTAATAGAACATTGGCTGAGTATGGATTTAGAACACAAATGCTTTGGTTCAAATCCTCTATCTATAATCTACTTACTTCTTAGATTTGTTAAACTCTGTGCATTGTTATTTCCTTTAAAATAAAGAGGGTAATATGTACCATGTTAGTCTTATTAGGATTAAATGGTTTGGGCTGGGTACGGTGGCTCATGCCTGTAATGCCAGCACTTTAGGAGGCTGAGGCCAGAAGATAGATTTAGCCCAGTGGATAGCTTGAGCCCAATATAGCAAAACCCCACCTCTACCAAAATAAATACATACATACATACATACATATATACAAATAAATTAGCTGGGCATGGTGATAGCTGCCTGTAGTCCCAGCTACTTGGGAAGTTAAAGTGGGAGGGTAACTTGAGCCCAAAAGGTCAAGGCTGCAGTAGCTGTGATCAACCCACTGCACCCCAGCCTGGGCAACCGAGTGAGACCTTACCAAAAAAAAAAAAAAAAAAAAAAAAAGCGGTGATTAGATGTGATGGGTAATCCTGTAACAATGAATAATTTATAATATAACAAAGTCTCTTAATGAGCCATTTGTAATATGTTTATAAATCTCTCCATATCCATATATGTTTCAGTTACAAAGAATACAAAGAGAAAAGAGAAAGCAATAAGCAAACCTGGATTTCACTCAATAAACAAATATTTACTGAGAGGCACATATAAAAGCCTGAATAAAAACCACAAAGATATTAAATATACAAAATAAAATAGTGGAGAGTCAAGCAAGTTCAGAAAAACCAATACGTAAATAATAAGAGTTTTGGAGAGAGAAAAGAGAGGAATTAAAAGCAAGAAATTAAAAATGTAATAGTACAAGGAAAATTTTCTCAGAACTAAAGGATATTAACTTCTCAATAGAAAAGACCCACAGAATGCTTAAAACAATAGATAAACAATGGCCTAGGTAAAATATCGGCAATATGACCCATGGGCCAAATCTAGCTTGCCATCTAGCTTTGAAAAAAAAGAAGTGTTTCATTGGAACACATTCATGCCCATGTTGCTATATATGCCCATGTGGTTATGTACATAGAGTCTTATTTCAATTTTGTTAATATATTTGTTTTTATTAATGGATAGAGAATAAATGTTTTATATTTTCAATAGGTCTAAAAAGTGAGAGTTGGTATTTTGAGTTTTTTTTTAATTTTGAAGAATGGCTTCTAAATTACCTTGAGAAATTCAAAAACAATTATACTAAAGCCAAACTAGCCAAATTAAGTGCTTGACAAAGATTCTGTAGATGGAAATAAGACAAAGGAAGTTGAGCACAGAAGGGAAAAATAGAAGTAGGATATATCACTAATTTCATAATTTGTTTTTCTTATACTCCAGTCCCACTGCAAGATAACCACATAGCCTAAATAGTTACTCTTAAAAATATGTGGAGAAAAGATAAGCATGTGCGTGTGTATTTATTTATATATGTATATATAATAACCCTGTGTGTATACATATAAGCACACACACAGATATATATACGCACACATATAAATATATATGTAGGCATGCATTACTTAACAACAGGAATACATTTACATTCTGGGAAACACATCATATAGGCAATTTTGTCAGTGTGCAAACATCATAAAATGTACTTCAAAAACCTAGAGTGTGTAGCCTACTACATGCCTAAGCTATATGATATAGCACGTTGCTCTTAGACTACAAATCTAGACAATTTGTTACTGGCTGAATACTACAGGCGATTGTAAAACAATGGTAAGTGTTTGTATATCTAAACATTAAAAAGTATAATAAAAATACCATATAAATGATAAAAATCACTGCACTTGTATAGGGCACTGTATTAGTCCATTTACACACTGCTGTAAAGAGCTACCTGAAACTGGGTAATTTATGAAGAAATGAGGTTTAATTGGCTCACAGTTCCATAGGCTTAACAGGAAGCATGACTGGGAAGCCTCAGGAAACAACAATCATGGCAGAAGGCAAAGGGGAAGTAAACAACTTCTTCACATGGTGGCAGAAGAGACAGCAAAGGGGGAACTGCCACACACTTTTAAACCGTCAGATCTTGTGAGAACTCACTATCACAAGAACAGCATGGGGGCAACTTCTCCCATGATCCAATCACCTCCCATCAGGTCCCTTCCCCAATACATGAGGATTACAGTTTGACATGAGATTTGGTTGGGGACTCGGAGCCAAACCATATTAGTTACTTATCATGAATAAAACTTTGCAGACTGGAAGTTTCTCTGAGTGAGTCAGTAAGTGAATGGTAAGTGAATGTGAAGGCCTAGGACATCACTTTATACTACTGTAGATGTTATAAACACTGTACACCTAAGCTACACTAAAAGTATTAAAATATATTTTCTTTCTTCAAAAACAAGTTAAGCTCAACTTACTATAACATTTACCTTACAATGTTTTTCAATTTTTTTAACCTTTTTGACTCTAATGTAATAACAATTTAAAATACAAGCATGCTGTA
>NW_012115844.1:2624290-2636310 GCF_000951035.1 Colobus angolensis palliatus | reverse complement strand
TTTTTTTTCAATAAGTAAAAGGAGTACATTATAAAATAATGGTAAACATATGTTATAGTAAATACATAAACCAACAACAGAGCTATTTATTATAATTATCAAGTATTATGTACTCTATCATGTACTCTACATACTTGTATGTGTATATAATTCTATACAATGACAATGCAATATGTTTGGTAATATGGTTTGGCTGTGACCCCACCACAATCTCATCTTGAACTGTAGCTCCCACAATTCCCATGTATTGTGGGAGGGACCTGAGGGGAGGTCAACTGAATCATGGAGGCAGGTCTTTCTTTTGCTGTTCTCCAGATAGCAAATAAGTCTCATGAGATCTGATTGTTTTATAACGGGAAGTTTCCCTGCACAAGTTGTCTCTTTGCCTGCTGCTATGCATGTCAGATGTGACTTGCTCCTCCTTGCCTTCCACCATGATTGTGAGGCTTCCCTAGTCATGTGGAACTGTGAGTCCATTAAACCTCTTTCCTGTATATATTACCCAGTCTCAGGTGTTTTTATTAGCAGCATAAAAGTGAACTAATAAATTTGTTTACACCAATATAATCACAAACAAGTTGGTAATGCATTGTGCTACAATGTTACAATGTCTATCACCTTACTAAGAGATAGGAATTTTTCAGCTCTATTATAATCTTATAAGACATTATCATTTACACAGTCTGTTATTGACTCAAATGCTGTTATGCAGCACATGAGCATATATAAAGTTCCTTTTTGTATTACTTTTGCTCTATTTTATCTTTAGATTCTGAAGGAAGTATGTTAAAATCTCTTGCTATGATATAAGATCTGTTTTTTTTCCCCATGAATTCTGTTAGTGTTTACTTCACACACAACTGTCTCTATGTTGTTAGGAACATATATGTTTATGATTATATTTTTATTGAGAGTTATCTATACAAATAAATGGATCTATTAACAGTGTTTGTAAAGTCTTAATAAATTGATCAATAAACTTTATTTCAATTAATATTTGTATATGTTTGTATTCAGTTATTTTTTGGGGGCTTTAAGAATATATTTTATAATTATTATATAGCTTGGTTGTATTTAACCACTCTGAGATTCTACTGTTTAATGGCAATTTAAAACTGATGTTTCTGTGATTGTTGGTATATCTGAATTTAAATGAGCCGTAAACCCACAAGGATGTAGAAAATGAAAGACGATAGAACATTAGCACAATCTGAGAAGTTACAAGTCAGGTGAATTGATAATAAAATAATCAACAACTCCAAGGAAACTCAATCATAAATCAGAGGGAAAAAATGAGATCAAAATGCTTTATACAACTAAAATTATATAAGGTTCATTAACCTGTGACCCTAGATCACTGGTAATAAGTCAGTGGAAAGAAAGATAATATGGCTGTAATAAAGCAAATTCTGGAAAGTATTTTATATTTCTAAACATCCCTACTCACTTCATAAAGTTAAATGACTACTCTTGCTTTGGTCTGGCAAAATATTGTATATTACTTCCTTGGAGAAAAGGACCTATGGTCTTGGGGCCAGGAGGTATTAATAAGGTTGGAGGCAGAAAAGGGAAAACAGAAAGATTTAGTTAATATTTGTGTTCTGGCTGTGGAGCATCCTGGTGTGCTTTTCTTACTCAGAAACCAATGTTCCCACCACCATTGCCAGAATCTTTACTGTCCAAGTAAGATTTCAGTGAAAACTCTGGGCAATCTCTCCAACCCAAGAAGAAAGGCACAAAGGTATTAACAAAGTTCTACAACTAACAGGCCCTATTAGATATATTCTGGATGAGGTTAACATATCACGGGATCCATCATATAATTTAAGGCTTCCAAATCCCAAATTTTAAAATAATATTTGACAAATAAGATTTACAAATCATGTGATTAAAACTTATATAAAAGATTTTTATAAAACCGAAGATAAGAAACTTGGAGAAAATAAGATTATGCATGGGTATCATTTATGTTTTTAGAGTTAAGATATTACAGTCATGAAAGAAAAACAGTGTGTATTAAAACAACAATTATTATAAAATAAGAGTTATTTGAAAATTTTTATTTTCTTTGAAATTTTAAAAAACTCAATAGAAATTTGGAAAAATTAATATGAATAATTTTGCCAAAACAAAAATAAGACACAGATATTAAATACGTAAAATATAATTGGAACATTCAGTTCAGAAGAACCAATATGTAAATAATAAGCGTTTCAGAGAGAGAAAAAAGAAGAATTAAAAGCAGGAAATTAAAAATATAATAGTATAACAACATTTTCTCAGAACTAAAGGCTATAAGTTTCTCAATTAAAAGGACCCACAGAGTGCCTAAAACAATAGATAAACAATGACCTAGGTAAAACGTTGGCAATATGACCCATGGGCCAAATCCAGCTTGCCACCTATTTTTTTTTTAAAGTGTTTCATTGGGACACATTCATGCCCATGTGGTTATGTATTGCCTATGGGCTGCTTTTACAATATGACAGTGTTGAGTAGTTGTAACACAGGTTGCATGGCCCACAAAGCCTGAAATATCCATTACCGGACCCCGTATTAGTTCTCACACTACTGTGAAGAAATACCTAAGACAATTTATAAAGGAAAGAGGTTTAATTGACTCACAGTTCCGCATGGCTGGGGAGGCCTCAGGAAACTTACAATCATGGTGGAAGGCAAAGGAGAAGCAGCCACCTTCACAGGGTGGCAGGACGAACCGAGTGCAAGCAGGGGAAATGCTAGATGCTTAGAAACCATCAGATCTCGTGAGAACTCAATCAGCATCACAAGAACAGCATGGGGAAACCACGCTCATGATTCAATCATCTCCACCTGGTCCTGCCTTTGACAAGTGGGGATTATGAGAGGTGAGATTTTGGGCGGGGACACACAGCCAAACTATATCAAACCCTTTACAGAAAAATTTTGCCATTCTCTTACCTGGGGCAAAGCACATCAGAAAATATTGAAACAGTCAGGACAAAGAGGAATTTACGTAGGATTTTAGACCAATAAATAATTTAGGTCCTATATGCTGAATCAATAATCAGAATAACTTAAGCTTTAAATAACAGCATTGGAATCTATATGGCAAAAATATAGCCTTCAAATTCCTGAAAGAAAGTGATTTTCAATCACTAGAATTCTATACTCAGCCACAAATTAATTGTCAAGGTGGAAAAAAGATCATTTTATAGATGCACGTTCTTCAGAATAACTTCTACAACACTCGTCTCATTTCAGGTAGCTACTTCAGTATTTGCTCAGCAAAATAATAGTAATAATAAAAGAGTAACATACAACTTACAGGTAAAGAAAAGTATGACTTACAGAAATAAGAGATCTGGTCACAAGAGAAATGTGAGGCAAGAGAAACACCAAACCGTGAAGGCAGAGCCCAGGTTAATGGTGGTCATTTTATCAGGAATGCAAAATTGACAGAAGACCTAAGTCATCTGAATATCTCCAAAACATTTTTGATTATTGCAAAGAAATTTGAATTTGTAAATAAATGACAAATATTCATGTTGATGAAAAAATGTATGCAGGGAAAATTTTACTGTGGGTAACCATTTGGCTCAATTATGAGCAGCACTCACATAGTTGCAATTTTACAAATACTGAATATTGATTTAGCCGAATTACATTATAGCTGTATTGAAATTACAGGGATTTGTTAAGGATGTGTATATGTGGTGAAATGGTGTCATTTGGAAAGGAAGTTACTTTCTTATATATTTGGTGATTGTCAAATGATAATACAGAATACTAAAAAAAAGGTAGCAATAAACATATGTTATTTAGAGACCAATACATAATACAAAAATAATCAGTTGAAAAAGATAAAGTGGCCGGGATGATGAAACTGGAAGTGGAGGACTATGGGCTGCCATTTTGTAAAATGAAATAAACAAACTTACAGAATTAGCTGACTGTTTAAACCATATACCTCTATTTTTTAAATAACTATTTTACTTACTGTCCTGGTACAACTTGAGTTTGTAACAGAGTAACCATCAGCCAGATGAAGACGCCCAAATATCTCCTTCATTTTTCTCACCTAGAATTAACACCTTCTTCCAAAACATAAGCCCTTTTCTGACTTGGAGTCCCACAGACTAGTTCAGCGTGTGTTTGCACTGAATGTGAAAGAAATCATATACTATTTAGCTTTTTTGTTCAGCATTATGATGTATGTGAGGTTTGCTTATTTCCACTGTTGTGTACTATTGCATTATATCAACATACTAGAATTAATTTATCCCTTCTTAGGTGGTTAGACACGTAGGTTGTCTCCATCTGGATACCTTACAAATAATGCTGTTACGAACTTTTTTTTTTTTTTTTTTTTTTTTGAGGTAGAGTCTGGCTCTGTCGCCCAGGCTGGAGTGCAGTGGCGCGATCTCGGCTCACTGCAAGCTCTGCTTCCCGGGTTCACGCCATTCTCCTGCGTCAGTCTCCCCAGTAGCTGGGACCACAGGCGCCCACCACCATGCCCAGCTAATTTTTTGTATTTTTAGTAGAGACAGGGTTCCACCGTGTTAGCCAGGATGGTCTCAATCTCCTGACCTCGCGATCTGCCTGCCTCGGCCTCCCGAAGTGCTGGGGTTACAGGCGTGAGCCACCGTGCCCGGCCGAGTTTTTTTTTAGATAGGTTCTTGCTCTGTCACCCGGGCTGGAATGCAGTGGTGTGAACTGGCTCACGGCAGCCTCCGCTTCCTGGGCTCAAGTGATTCTCCTACCTCAAGTGCACTCCACCGCACCTGGATAACTGTTATTTGTTTGTTTTGTAGAGATGGGGTCTCACCATATTTCCCAGGCTGGACTCAAACTCCTGTCCTCAAGCAATCCTCCTGCCTTGGCTTCCCAAAGTGCTGGGATTACAGACGTAAGCCACTGCGCCCACCTGTTATGAACATAATTTTTGGTTTATGTATGTAAGCATTTTTGTTGGTGATTAAAATTGTGGGGTTATAATAAGGTATGCACATGGTCAGATTTAAAAGATATATATAAATGAAACCCATATTCCCATCATAGTGGGAGATTTCAAACCATATCTTTTGGTAAATGACATGTAAAGCAGTCAAAACTTAATCAGAATGTTGAAGATTTATATAACACAATTATCAAACGTGATTATAATGTTCTTATTTTCTTCTGTTAATTTCTGACTCATATATTATGAAGCTGTCTTATCAGGAGGATACAAATTTAGAAATGTATCGTTTTGGTGGATTGATACCTTAAACTTAAAATATTCCATTTTTATTTTTGCTGAAAACCATCCTTTAGTAGTTTTTTTCAAAAAAGATCCGTGGGTAATTATTTTCTGTTATCATTTGTGCGTCTAAATATTATTTTATTTTGCCTTCACTGTTAAAGGGATTTAGAATCACAACTTGGTGTAGTTGCTTGCCCTCATTACTTTATCCATGTTAATTTGTCTCTTCAGCATCTATCATCAATTCTCACGGGAAATCTAGTTTTAATCTGAATTTACTATTCTATAGACATTTATAAGTCTATTTTCTTACATTGCATTTAGGATTCTTTTTAAATTTTTATGGTTCTATAATTTTATACAATGTATCCAAATATGTAATTTTAAAAATATTTTATTCACACTTGAGAAAACTTTTCAATGTACAGATTTTAAACATTTCTCCCTTTCCAAACCATCTAATAGATCTATGATAGAACTTCTCAAACTATGTCTTGAGTTCTCTTTAACGTTTTTTGTATTTTTATGAATCTGTGTTGCATTTGGATCTTCAGTTTTCGTGTAAAACTCATTAAATCTACTCTCAGTGCTGTTTTCTTCTCAGTATCTAGTCAGCTTATTTTTTAAAAAGATTTCAGGAGGTACATTTCCCATTTCCAAGGCTGTCAATTGCTTCTTTCTCAAATGTACCAATTTTTGTTTGATGGTTTCCTTGAATCATTCTGAAACATTTCATCCTTTAGCATACTATTTTATGTTTGAAAACACATAGAAAAATTAAACATAAACTTAAATTTTGAGTTAAAAGATAAATTATCATTTATATACACTATACTGACTAAAATGTAGATCCTGAGTGTCTTGGAAGTCCATTTCAGGCCCCTTCCCAGTTGAATTTTATCCCTGCTACTGCCACTGGAGTTAACACCTAACCTACATTCATTCTGATAATTTCCTCATTTATATGTGTTCCATATATAAACAGAATATATATAGTTATATGTACTATAAATAAGCTATATATATATTCCATATACATGGAATATATTAAAAAAAGAAAATTATTAGAATTTATATTATATAGTATATAACATAAATGGCCTATTTGTAGAATATATAATATACTAAACAATCATATACTATTTAGTTATTAAACTTTAAAAACTTATTTATTTCATATTTCATGTCTTCATTATATTATATCTGATATTAATGCGATTAAATCAACTTTTTTGTTTCACATGTGCATGGTAATTATTTTTCCATCTTTTGAATTTAACCTTTTTATTTCTGTGTATTTTACATATGTCTTTTCTAAATAACATCAAGTTGGAATTTGTTTCAAATCCACAGTGACAATTTTCCCCTTAACTAGATAGGTGAGTCCCTACACATTTTTTATGGTAATGATTTTATCTGAATTGAGTTTAACTATTTTATTGTGTATTTTCTTTCTGCCTCATCTTTTCGCACTTCTCTTCCTTTCTAGTCATCTTTCTGTGTTGATCGATTTTTTTTCTTTTTCTCCTTCCATTTTTCCCCTCTACTTGTGTGTAAATAATAGAATCTGGGCATGTTATTATAGTGATTAGAGGAACTATATGACTAGCTATATTTGACCTAACAAATTTAAAATTAATCAACATCTTCACTCTCTTTCAAGATAATAAAATGACAATTAACTACAGTAATAAACCTTAGATTATTTTAAATCCATTCGCTATTTCCCAAATTATATTTTATTTTTGCTTAGTATTTTAGTTCTTTTTCTGTGTTTTCTCACAAATTAGACATTATCATTATTTTATGCCAGTGTTTGTTTGAAATTATCCACAAACTAACTGGTATATTTTCTTGCCTTTTTTTTTTTTTTTTTTTTTTTTTGCATTTGAGAGTTTTTAATCTAGAACCATTGTCTTTCTGTCTAAAATACTACATCCTTCAGAACTGTCTTTAGTAACTGGTAAGTTCTCATTTTTGTGTCTCATTTTACTCTGATTCTTAAAAGATATATTACATGTATATACAATTCTAGGTTGGTAAATATTACTTCTTTGGCATATTTAAAAATTATTTCACTTTCTTCTGTCTTTATTTTTTGCTACAAATGAGTCCATTATGTGTCTTATAGACATTTTGTAGGTATTTAGTCTCTTTTTCTCCCTCCTGGCTGCTCTTAGGATCTCTTTTTCGTGGTCTTTAAATGTTTTATAAGTGAAGAATTCCTTCAATTCGTCCTGCATTGTGTTCACTGTGCTTTTAGAATCTAAGGATTTCTTTTCAACGATTCTGTGAAGTTATTATCCTCTACCATTCTGACCGTTGCCTCTTTCCTGTTATGTTTGGTATGGCCTCTGCAACCCTGACAAGAACATGTTAGAGCTTCTCATTTTATTCTCGATACCTCTTAACTTCTCTTCGTGGTGTTTTTCTGCTTCCCTGAACCACACTCCAAGTTATTTCTTCAGCTTTGCATTCCACTTTAAACTTTCTCTCTTCAACTTTATGTAATCTGTTCTTTAATCTATCCATTGAGCTTTTAGTTTCATTGTTACATTTTCATCTGTAGAGGTTTAAGTTCAAACAATTTTTTCATTCTTTATTTATTACTCATCACTGTGGATTTTCTGATAGCTCAAAACAATTTTGCTCTGGTTTATATGCATGGCCATGCACGTTTAATATATGTTTTTAAATATTAACCTATTTTTGGAACAGAAAAATAAAGATGACTCATATGCTTATGCTGCTGTTGTTCATTTGAAGGCAATATTCTTTTTCTTACCTTAAAACAAGTATTAATCTCTCCTTATCTATCTTATTCCAAAATCTGAGCTACTCATTACTACCATCTAAATGCATGTCTATTATTATTGTATAGCTTCTACTCACGAAATTGTTTTGAAACTTATTTTTTATTTAACATAAAAGATATTCTTATATCTTGAAACTTTTTAAGAATAAAATTATCTCTAGCAAGACTCTCTATTAGTGTTCTATAAATACCTTGAGGATGTAATTTGTTACACAGAAGCTGACATTTTCCTCATGTTTATTTGTTCTTATTAACAATTTTTTGAAACAAATTAATGATTACTAATTACACTTAATATCTTACCTTTGAGATATGTACTTTTTAATGATATTTTCAAATTTAACCTGTAGTAAGCTTTGTGAAACTCTGTAAATGCAGATCAATATTGCCTAAAAGGCTTATAAAATATAAACCTGTAAACTTGCTTATACTGTATTAGTTTATCCTGGGGAACATCAAATATACATTGAATTTTTATTTAAAAAACTATGAAAACTGCTCATTACATTTCATATATCTAAAAAAGTAAGAATTATTTGCTAAAGTAAGAAATGTATCAAATTATGGTGCATGTATATGATAAAATATTCAGCTATGAAAGATAATAATTTCTAAGAAGAATATTTAACTTTGAGAAATATGCTTATCATATGAAAAGTGATAAACACAAAAAACAAAAAAACATATACTATTCCACTGTTCCTTCTGTGTCTATCTATTTATCTATCTGACAAAATCCTGGAAAGAAAACAAATACATTAAAGTGTTAACTATAATTTTTCTGCATGATGAAATTCTGATGTTATTCTTTATATTTTCAATTTTTTAAAAAAATATATAATAAAGATATATTGAAATTATGGAAAACAGTTCACATTTTTATTATTATCACATAGCTATATTCAAAACTGGGAAATAGCAAAATTAAGAGAGGGAGACTGAAAGAGAAGGAGAAGAGAAAAAGGAATGAAGGAAGGAAGGAAAGGACGGAGAGAGGAAGAAAGAGAAGAAGGAAGGGAAAGAGGGAGGACATGGGATGCTCTCTATACTGACATATTCTGTTTTACTTTTTAATATATACAGTAAATACAAAACTAAAGGACCTGGTGTTGATCACCGCAGGCACTTAAAACTCATCAGTTCGAGTCTGCTAACATGTAGGAAAGCAAACAGCCAACCAGGGGTTCCAAATAAAAGCACAGGGCAGAAGTCAGCAAAGATCATTATGGCAATCTTCAAAGGCTGGCTCAGACCACACATTTGGTGATAGCTCACATGGTCACCATTCAAGAATTCAGAGAAGGAACAAGAAGAGGCCAGGTTTGGGATGGGGGAAGGGTGGAAGAGCTATTTCCTGTGCCAAAAACCTGTAAGCTTATGAAGAAGCTAAGTGATGTCACATTTGAAAGGGACTAAAGTAAACATTTCTGAGTTAGAGTGAGTGGTGCCAGTACATTTCTGACTTGGAATAAATCTTTTCTTTCTCTCATTTGCCATTGAAAAGTTATCTGTACCATTAATACAGAGTTATAGCCATAATATTTTGGTTACGAGAAGGAGAATCTGCTCTGATTATCTTAAGTGAAATACACTTTATTAAAAAGACACTGCTGGGTCTCTCACATGTCAAAGCCACTCTGTTTTCTAAGAGCTGCTGTTATTGTTATCTGTCTTGTGTCTCTCATTCTAGCCTCTCCATTCTGCTTCTGTCTGCAGTTGGCTTTCTCTGTTTCACTAACAGCTTCTCTTCGCTTCCCCTGCCTTGCCCTCCCTTCCCTTCCCTTCTTTCTTGCCTTCCCTTCCCTCTTCCCTTCCCTCTTCCTTCCTTTCCCTCTTCCCTTCCTTTCTCTCTTCCTTTCCCCCTTCCCTTCCCTTCCCTTCTCTTCTCTTCTCTTCTCTTCTCTTCTCTTCTCTTCTCTTCTCTTCTCTTCTCTTCTCTTCTCTTCTCTTCCTTCAACTTTAGCTTCTCACACTGCCAACAATGGATCCAACTCTATGTGACTTCTTGGTTCCATGTCCACTATTCTCATCAATTCCTTCTCTCAGTGCTATTGTTCTTAATTTTTCAGAGAGGATTCCATCGACAGGTTGGATCAGTGTCACCTATTGTACAATCAATGGTGGTATAAGTTATATGGGTGTAAGGGGTGGGACCTCTTGAAGGCTATGTATGAAGTATGGTCTCTCTACTAAAGTTAGTGGTTGACATATCTGCTGCATATACTTCTTAGGGAAAAAGCTATGACTGATTGGCAAAGTCTGATTCTGAGGTAGGTATCAGACACTAAGGAAGAATTAAAGAGGGACATGTTTATTGAGTATCAGAACCCATATGTATGGCAGCCACTTAATTATGTGAGCTATTAATGTTCTCACAGTGCTTAACAATTATTTAACATCTATTACTGAGCACCAGGTGCTTTGCTGTATGTCATATCATTTCATCCTCATACAAATGGTTTGGAGTTGGCATTGCTGCCTTATTTCACAAACGAAGAAAGTTAATCTTTAGGATTTCGAATCATATGTCCAAGGACACACAATAGAAATAAAATTTGAAGAAAACTCACGCTTGTCTGACTGCATTAGGTAATGTTTTTTTTAAAACCTCGGTTTAGCCTAGAGTCAAGCAGTGATTTACTGCATGATCTGGTATAACTCACTTACACTCCGACCTTTGTATTTTTTATCCATAAAGTAAGAATATTCTACAAAATATCTCTAGGGTCCATCTACATTATACCTTTTATGAAACTTTGATAATATTTTACTTATTATTTGGTTTTATCCCATTTTTAATCCATGTCTCCATTTTTTAAATTTTAGTAGTAATTCCAGTAAGCACACTAGAAATAAATATTGGTAATAAAAAGGACAGATTATCTGCATTAAAATAATAAAATGGTGGTTCCAACTTCACCATTAGTAACTCAAGATTTT
Source organism: Colobus angolensis palliatus (assembly GCF_000951035.1). Taxonomy (NCBI): domain Eukaryota; kingdom Metazoa; phylum Chordata; class Mammalia; order Primates; family Cercopithecidae; genus Colobus; species Colobus angolensis. The sequence continues at coordinate 2,625,331 of NW_012115844.1, read as the reverse complement.
AAATATACAGCATCAAAACTATGAACAAATCATAGATTACTTCAATAAAAATTAGCCAGCATAAGCTGGTGCTTTCTTCCTTTTCCGCAGCCGCTGAAAGAGACACTAAGAAGAGTCAGACGCAGACTGCTCTATTGAGCAAGTGTTTCTTGGACATACGAGTAAATGTGGATGAAAGGATGGGACGTTAGAAAGAGCAGACAATGTGTGCAGGATTTGAAAAAGCTTTCTAAAAGGAGTAGCATTTGAAATGTGTTTTGAACATATTAGCCAAGAGTAATTATTCATCAAAATTAGTAATAATCACTATACATTTTAAAGAAAAACCAAATGAACTCTTTAAGTTGATTTGAAATAACTTGATTTTCACATTTTATATTTTTTACATAAGTCTAAGCTCCTTAACATAGAAGAATGTTGGTAAACAGCAGCACCTAGAGACAAAACTTAGAGAATTCTGATTCCAAGACTCAAACCCAGCCAGTTCCTTGGGGGAGAGCTCATTCAGAACCAGAGTGCAGCTGCAAGGCTGTTTCCCTTGACTTGTGTGGCACAGAGCTGAGAGAGTGTAAAGGACGGGAAGTGATGTGGAACCGGAATTCAGAATGATCCAGGTCCCACTGCAGTAAAAGTCTGCCTGAGAAGCAGCTGAGTACATACAAGCTCATAATGAAAACCAAAACAATGATATTCCCCATTGTGACTGTTTAGTCTTTCTGTAGAGACTCATGGGGTCCTGGCTATTATCTATTTTTAATATCACTTGACCTGAAAATTTATGCTACCATCTGGTAGAAGAGGAACAGTTTTTTCTCTAATGTGAATATGGATGAAGAAAAATGATGAGGGAAGAGTCATAGAATAAGTCACTTAGTTTTTGACATTTTAAACGTAACTAGACACATTAGATATTCTTTTTTATTTTATTTTATTTTATTTTATTTTTATTATACTTTAAGTTCTAGGGTACATGTGCATAACGTGCAGGTTTGTTACATATGTATACTTGTGCCATGTTGGTGTGATGCACCCATCAACTCG
>NW_012115844.1:2535940-2623135 GCF_000951035.1 Colobus angolensis palliatus | reverse complement strand
TGTTAGCCAGGATGGTCTCAATCTCCTGACCTCGTGATCTGCTCACCTTGGCCTCCCAAAGTGCTGGGATTACATGCAGGAGCCACCGTGCCCAGATATTTTTTTGTTTTGTTTTGTCTTGTTTTGTTTTGAGACAGAGTCTTGCTCTGTCACCCAGACCAGAGTGCAGTGGCATAATCTCAGCTCACTGCAACCTCTGCCTCCTGGGTTCAAGAGATTCTTGTGCCTCAGCCTCCTGAGTAGCTGGAACTACAGGCACCTGCCACCACACCAGGCTAATTTGTGCATTTTTAGTAGAGACAAGGTTTCAGCATGTTGGCCAGGCTGGTCTCGAACTCCTGGCCTCAAGTGATGCACCTGCCTCGGTCTCCCAAAGTGCTGGGATTACAGGTGTGAGCCACTGTGTCTAGCCCCTGTGTCACTGAATTTTCAAGTGGAAAAGTGTTGAATCTAATACTCTGTTGTATATATATTATCTTTTTCTTTAAAATAGAAAATAAAACTTCCTTTTTCAAAGTTATTGCTAATTGTTTTATTTATTTCATTCTGACTTACCACCATTTCCTCACCTTTCATTTGAATCAGTCAGACAATTATGCCTTTCTACAGGAACTGAGCTACCGATCTCATGGAATTCAACTTAATATTCACAATTCAATCATTCAATCAAGAGTGCAGTGTAGGGGCCTAATAATTGCCAGGGGTTCTGTTGGATGCCTGCCATATATAAGCTCTTACTGATGCTATCAGGGATCTCAGAGCCAAAGAATCAGGTGAATAATTTAGGGTGCAATTGTATGTGCATATGTGCGGTACAGAGCACACACCTGGTTCATAGGTGTTACAGCGCAGGGAGAGATGAAATGTGTTGGATCAAAAGAAGTTGGGGGGTGAGGTGGTGACTAGTGCATCATGCTCAGAGAAGTTCTCTTGGAGGAAATAATATTTGTGCAAGAGCTGTAAATATAGACGGTAATTTGCCAAGTGACAAGGGAGAAAGGTCACACAACTCTAATGACCAGAATTGACATTTTCATCTTACGTTTCCATTAAATTAACCATTTAGACTGTACAATAAAAGTCACAATGTGAATGTAGAAGACTCAAATATCCAGTGTGCCAGACTGACGTCAGACATACCCTGAAGCCAGTTTTCGCCAAGTGCTGTTCTGCCTTGTGTTTCCCTGTGTTGCAGTGATGCAATGGGATCTATCCCTCTTCCAAGGATCCCTTTTCGTGGAAAGAACTACCTTAGCACCACCCCTCTGTCTTCTTTTTAGCTCTAGGAAGAGGAAGTGACTATCTAATTGGTGACTTAATTACCATGTGACCTAGCAATCCCACCTCTGGGTATATAGCTAAAGGAACAGAAATCAGGATCTGGAAGACGTATCTGCACTCATATTAATTACAGCATTATTCACAAAAGCCAAGACGTAGAAACAACTTAAAAGCCCACCGATAGATGAAAGGACAAAGAAAATGGGGCATATACATACTATGAAATATTACTCAGCCTTAAAGAGGAAGGAAATCCTGTCATTTGCAACAACACGGATGAACCTGGAGGACATTATGCTAAGTGAAATAAGCCAGACACAGAAAGAAAAGTACAAAATGATTCTAATTTATAAGATGAAACAGAAATAGTCAAACCTATAGAACTAGAGAGTAGAATGGTACTTGTCAGGAGCTGGGGATGGGGGAAATGAGGAGGTTTCATTTAAAGGGTACACAGTTTCTGTTACATTAATACAAGATGAGTAATCCTACATGAATCTGTACAACACAGTGTCTATAGTTAACAACACTGTATTCACACTTAAAAATGTGGTAAGAAAGTAGATCTTATGGTAAGTTTATCACAAAATCAATAATTATAATGAAGATGGTAGGAGAAAACTTTTGGAGAGGATAGATAGGTTTTTGCATAGATTGCATAGATTGGGTTGACAGTCATGGATGTGTACTTACCTCCAAACTCATCAAGTTGTATGCATTAAATATATGCAGCTTTACTTTTTGAGTGTCAATTAAGCCTCAATAAAATGGTTTAAAAATAAATAAAGATAAAAACTACAGGATGCAGTACAAAGAACAACAAAAAAGAACCTGGGTGTGTGTGGCTAGCTCCCTTTCTTTTTTCTTCTGCTTTGCGTAGCACAGAGCTCATGACTTCCTGTCAGCCCTTATGCTGGTGGTCTATGAATCCGCCTGAAGCTGGAGTGCAGCAATACAGAGTCATATGCCCAAAGAGAGGGACTACATTTTCCTTATATGAGATTTATTTGTTACAGAAGTGATATTTTGGCCAATATCTGCCTTACTCCTTTGCATTATATTTCAACTGATTCAGAATGTGCATATGTTTTTTAATCATCATAATCTGGTCTTCTGATAGTAAAAGTAACATAAAAATGCAGTTATGTGCTTTGATCTTGAGTGAAAGAACCCTGGTGTGAGCCCCTATTCTAATACCTCTTACTCAGCACATTTTGGAAAGTTGCTGAATGTCTTTGAGCTTCAGCCTCCTCATCTATAATATGGAGATACTTAAAATGATAAACTGGCCAGTCCCTTTTAGCCAACAGGACTTCTAGCAAGTTTCCAATGTTTCTTACCACTCATTCATTCCTTCACTCTTTCTTTCTTTCAGCATAGAAGAGTAGGTAGAGCATAAACTTTGGAACCAGATGGTGTGGATTTGAATATTGGCTCTGTCACTTGAGCCGTGACTTTGACAAGTTTTATAATTTCTATGTATTTCAGTCACTCCATTGGTAATTTCAGGATAATAATGTCTATATCTGAGAACTGTTGTTAGGATTAAATAGGCTAATATTTTTAAAGTGCATAGAAGATTGTTATTAAATATAAAAATACAATGCATATTTTAATTAAATAAAGTATAAAAAATGAAACGATATTGGGCTATGGGCTGCTAAAGGCACAAAGAAAGAAAAATGAAACAAACTTTGTAATTAAGGAATTTAGTATATTTAAAACTAACAAAATTTTGTGATGTGGATAAATATTCAAACTCTGAGCTGCCCAAGAAAGCAATTTCTTCCAGATAGATTTACTCACCTACTAACCACCTCACCTCATCAGGAGCTGCTGGAGAGAGTAGACTGCGTGGCTCCCCAGCATGCGATTGAAACTGGTTACACAGCTTCTCCAAGGTGAGTCTAATGTGCCTGTGCTTCACATCCTAGTCACAGGGAACACCTGTGCCTCCCAGATTATCACTAACTTCATCCACGTGATGCTCTGTCGCGCCTTCAGTCAGGTGCACGCCCTTATTCTGTAATCCTGTAAACTTGTTACTACTCAGCAAACTCTCTGACATCCTCAACCATTTTTCAAACACTTACTGAATCTGACGTCCCCTGACATTGCCACTCTGGTCATAGTAAGTTCTCTTATTCCACCTGTTCAAAAAGCAGTTCCTTGACCAGATGCTTTTGGGACATCTCTTACCACTGGGTGAGCAGCAATTTCTAGTAAAGACTGGTTATTCTCTAACATCCCAGGAAACACTGCAGGAAACATAAGTGACCTCTTTCCTACACTTTGCTCTTCCAAATGATATTTGCCGCATTTTTCTTCAAATCCCAAGATCCTTGGATGCTTGTGACAGCAGATTTTACTGCCCACTGCCTTTCATGATTGCTGCCCTCCAAGAGTCCCCGTTTACTTCTCCAAATTAATTGATTATTTTAGCACCTGACCCATTGTATTTTTTGTCCCACTCTTATTGCCATTCTTGTGTAGCTGGTCTTCCTCATTTCTGCAGGTGATCCCACACCAACGTCTCCCTGGCTGTAGGAGCAACCTACGTTATGCAACCTACTTCCATGATTTCAATAGTGGCACTGTCTCTGAAATATCAAGCGTAAGCACACTACCCATGACTACCACCTACCATCATTCCAGATTTGCCTCTCCCATGATCCATCTTCCATCTCTAACTACTTTTTTCTTTCACTGAAAATTCAATCTTTTGGCCATTTTCTGATTACTAACCACCCACCTTGCCCTTACTTCCTCCCTTGCAGCTTAGATTCCATTGTCCATCGTTAAAATTCTTCTTTATAAACACTTCTACCCTCCTGGATTTTTCTTTCCTCCTGTAAAAATTTAAATTCTTGGTAAAGAAAATAATTGTCTATTCTTCCTGCACCTAAGTAGTGGATTATTGCTGGAAAATAACAATGGCATAGAATTATGCTGTATGTATGGTCTTATAGTCCATTAATAATTAAAATTCTAGATCCTATTATTTCAATAAATTATGTCATATTTCCCAAGTACATTTGATTTTCCAATCTCCAAAGAATTATTATTTCATAGCTCCTTTTTCTTTTCAAATCTCCTATAGGCATTTCTGTCTTCATTCTTTCCTGATGACTTTACCTCTTTCTTATTTATATGAGTAATCGAAGAGGACCTTTTACATTTTGCCTTCAATATAGTCATTTTTTTCTATTGTTATAGATGAAGAGACCCTGCTTCTAGCAAAAGCCAATTGTTTTATTTTTTCTGAATCCCATCTTTTTCCTCCACTTTACCTTCGTATCTTTTTTATTTTTTATCTTTTTTCATTTATATTCAGTCATTTCCATGAGTATGTAAACATGATTTAGTATGTCACGTTTTAAAATATTTCTGTACTGAACACACATTTCCCACCCATTACTATTCCATATCTCTGCAAGATTTTACAGCAGAATTTCTGAAAGGCCTTGTCTTTCATAGCTGCTGCTATAACTTCAACTCAGAATATCCCCACAACTTCTACTTCTCACAATAATGCCACTCACAATCCTTATCAGTACAGAAACTACCCTAATTGAGAAGATTTTATTTTACATTTCCTCTTAAAACATTTAGGTTGAAAGATGTTTTTATGTATACTCAGATTAACTTGTATAATTGTATATAAATAAATAAATAAGGTTGTATCAAAAGTGTTGTGTGTGTGTGTGTTTTTTTTTCTATGTACTGTTTTCTAGTCTCCTTTTATGTCCTCCTTTCTATTCCAACTAGTCAAATGAACTGCCCTTGCCAAGGTGATCCCCTAGCGTCAGAACTTTGTTAAATAAATGTTTCTTCTTTATTTTTCATTTTGATCTCTTATCAATTTTTGATATACTTGACAACTCCATCTTCAGTTAAGCACTTGCCTCTCTTGGATTGTGTGGCATTTCTTTATTCCAGTTTTACTCCTAATTGACTTGCCTTTTCTTGGCTTCATTTGATGGCACTCTATGTATTGGCTTCCCTGTTCTCTCTCCTGGGCATCTTCTCTTTCTGTGTGCTCTCCTTAGGTTATCTCAACAATCCCTGTGCTTTTAAATAGTATCTGTAGGCTAGATCTCTACCCCTGCTTCTACCTCTGCAGTTTTCTTCAAAACCCCGAGATCACTGGATGTTTGTGACCCCAGATTTTTTTGTTCACTTCCTTTCACCATTGCTGCTCTCAAGGCTACCGTTTAGCTCTACTTGTAACTTCCTATAGCTTCACACTTCTTTTTTATTTCCACTTAAGTTTCTAATAATCATTTTACACTTACCATGATCAAAGTAGAAAATCTGCTTTTTTCCCCAGAATCTGCCTATTCTTCACACTTCATCATCCGACTGAATGACTTCAGCAGTTCCAGGTTTTTCAAGGCAAAAACCTAGGAGTTATATTTGATTTGTCTCCTTTTAAATCCAATATATTAACAAGTCTTGTCAAATTTACTTCAAAACATATCCCAATCCCATGGAATCCTCACAACCTCTACTAGTAGCACTCATTTTCTCACCATTGTTATCTCTCATGTGACTCCTAAAACAGTCTCCTAACCCAAGTCTCATATTTTCTCATGTCTCTTACATTCTGTTCCCCAAACAGTACACAAAGTGATATTTTGGAACTTCAAATGTAAATTTAACATTCTCCTATTGAACTCTTCCCATGAATCCCCATTTTGCCCTAATTCACAAACTCTCCAGTTAGCTGAGTCCTGCCTCCTTCACCTTAGTCCATAACATTATTCTCCTAATCCCCCAGTTAGAACTAAGTGGTTCTTCTCTGATGTATCTGGCATTCCAAACTCATTCATTCTCTAGACCATCTACATTACAGTCCCACTCACATTCCTATTCCATATAGAAACTACCCTGTTTTAAAATATTTTACTTTATATTTCTTCTTAAAAGATTTGGGTTTAGAATTTTTCCTTATGCATGCATGCATACATATACATTATATAGATATACACACATAGGGATAGTTTTACATGAATAAATAAATAGGCAGGGTGCAGTGGAGCATGCCTACAGTCACAGATATTCATGAGGCAAAGAAAAGAAAATTGATTTATCCCAGGAATTTGAGGCCAGCCTGGGCAACACAGCAAGACACCATCTCTAAAACGTTTTTAATTAAAAATAAATAAATAAGATTATATAATGTGCTGTGCTTTTTCTACATACTTTGCTTTCTTGCTTTCTATCCCTTTCTTCTTTCTCTCTGTAGACCTTCTCTACCTCCCTAACAGAAGGCTTGGGCAATGTGGTCAACTGCTTTTAAAAAGTGACTCAAATTCTTCACTTCTTTCTGTATCTGCCCTTTTCGCAATGTGTCTTTGCAGCCTTGCTCATCACCACATGGAGATGATTCCCCTTGCTTTGAATCTTGGCTGGCCTTGTGATTTACTTTTACTAGCAGAACATGGCAAAAGGAATGGTGTACAACTTCCAAACTTAGCTCTCAAGAGGCCTGTGTACTTCCCTTTGACCTCTTAGGCTCAACTGACTATGTGGAAAGCCTGAGTAAGTCTATTAGAGGATGAGGGACCACGTAGAAGAGAATCACCCTAGACCAGCCATCCTGCACCATCTAGCCCCAGCTGACCCACCTACTGACCTCAGCTGCATAATGAGCACAACTAAGATCAGCCTAGCCCAAGACAGACCTAAAAAATGGTCTGTGGATTCATGAGCAATAATACATTTTTATTTATTTTTATTTTACTTAAAGTTCTGGGGTACATGTGCAGAAAGTCCAGGTTTATAGGACATGGATGAAGCTAGAAACCGTCATTCTCAGCAAACTAACACAGGAACAGAAAACCAAACACTGCATGCTCTCACTCATCAGTGAGAGCTGAACAGTGTAAACACATGGACACAGGGAGGGGAACATCACACACTGGGGCCTGTCAGGTGGTGGGGGAAAGGAGAGGGAGAGCATTAGGACAAATGCCTAGTGCATGCCGGGCTTAAAACCTAGATGATGGGTTGATGGTTGCAGCAAACCACCATCGCACATGTATACCTATGTAATAATACATTTTTATTGTTTTAAGCTATTTGGTTTTGCAGTCTTTTATAATACAGCATTATTGTGACAAAAAATACTGGTTCAATCAGAGAAAGGAAAAGCATTCTGTTTATTTCATTAGGAGAAAATTTATCACATGGAGTTAGATGTTTCCAAAACTACTGGAGGGGCTTGGGTAGAACCATGACCAGTCAGGAAATCAGCGAGTGCAGGAATAACAGAAACCACTCACTTATTCACATTCTCAGCTGCTTGTCCAGCAAAGGAAATGGTTTTCAGGAACTTTCCAAGAAGCAAGGCAAAATTCACAATGCAGTCTGTCCACATGATGCTCTCCAAGGTTAATAATGGTTTATTTCTTTTTATCTTCTGGATAGGGTACAAATGCCTCTCATTTGCAGAGCCTAAACTGAAACACTTGCTGACAGGGCTGCAGATAGTTGAGATTAGTCGTAGCTAATTTTTTGTTCAATCCTTCTTCATCTCTATCGTTTATATCTTAATTTATGTAAATAATTTATAAATTCTTCTGTATTGGCTCCATGTTCATGTAATTATAAAGGGACAAATATATTCTTCCACATCTAAAAACAGATACATGCACGAACCTATAAATATATAGGGCAATGCTGTCACTATTTTATACAAACTGAACTATAGTCAAGGCCTTGGGAGCCCACCCCTTGCATCAGTGAGGCCTGGATGTGAGACATGGAGTTAAAGAAAATTATTTTGGAGCTTGAAGATTTTTAATGATTGCCCTGCTGGGTTTCAGACATGTATTGGTCATGTAACCTCCCCCCTTCTTTTTTTGGCTGATTTCTCCTCTTGGAATGTGTATTTACCCAATGCCTGCACTCTCATTTTGTCTTAGAAGTAACTAAACTGCTTTTGGTTCTATAGGCTCATAGATGGAAGGACCTTGCCTTGTCTCAGATGAGACTTTGGACTGTGGACTTTTGAGTTAATGCTGAAATGAATTAAAATTTGGGGACTGTAGAGAAAGGAGAAGTGTATTTTGCCATGTAAAAAGAACATGAGATTTCGGAGGGGGAAGGGAAGGAATGATATGGTTTGGATTTGTGTCTCCATCCAAATCTCATGTCTAAGTGTAATCCCCAGTGTCAGAGGAAGGTCCGGACGGGAGGTGATTGGATCATGAGGGCAGATTTTCCCCTTGCTATTCTTGTGATAGTGGTTGAGTTCTCATGAGATCTGATTGTTTAAAGGTGTGTAGTACCTCTTCCTTCTCTCTCTTTCTCCTCCTCCAGCCATATAGGAAGTGGTTCCTTCCCCTTTGCCTTCCACCATGATTATAAGTTTCCTGAGCCTCTCCAGTCATGCCTTCTGTACAGCCTACAGAACCATGAGCCAATTAAACCTCTTTTCTTTATGTTACCCAGTCTCAAGTAGGTCTTTACAGCAATGCGAGAACAGATTAATACAAACTATAATACACATATTACACTACATCTTGCTTCTCACTTAAAAAACCTTGTGAAATGTCTTTTAGTAAACTAATATAACCCTAATTTACTCCTTTTGTTGGAGTACTGTATTTATTGGTGTAAACAGCTAAGTCAAATTTTCAACTTTTCATAAACTGTTAATACTTTTCCATTTTTCTCATTATAAAGAGTCTGCAATGGACTTATTTTCACACATTGTTATTTAATTGTTAAAAAGTATAGTCCAAGCCGGGCATGGTGGCTCACGCCTGCAATCCCAGCACTTTGGGAGGCCAAGGTGAGTGGATCACTTGAGGTCAGAAGTTCAAGGCCAGCCTGGCAAACATGGTGAAACCCTGTCTGTATTAAAATACAAAATTAGCCAGGTGTGGTGGCACATGCCTATAGTCCCAGCTACTCAGGCAGCTGAGGCAGGAGAATAGCTTGAACTAGGTGGTGGAGGTTGCAGTGAGCCTGTATCATGCCACTAGGTGTCAGAGGGACTCAAAAAAAAAAAAAAAAGAAAGAAACGAAAAGAGAAGAATAGACCAAAGATGGAATTGTTTCATTGAAAGTCATATGTATATTTTACTAAATGTTTCCAGTTTGCTTTTCCAAGAGAGCATTATAATTCACATCCATTGATTTTATGTGAATATAGGTTATTTGTATTCTTGAAAAAAATAAATATTATCAATAATATCTGGCATATATATATATATAATTTCATAATAATAAATGGAAAATACTATCTCATATGCTCTAATCTTCATTTACCCATCCACAAAGGAGTTGCATATGTCTGCTGGTTATTTGAATTTGATATATATATGTTTAACATGGTGTTAAAATTCATTAACACAGTGCTTAGAAATGCAATGCAAGCCCTGAGCTATACTGCTTGTATTTAAATCCTGTGAGATTTTTTTTTTTTTGAGTTTTGTTAGTCAGATTTGTCTATTAAGTTGCTGAATTCATAAAATTCCCTAAGGATGCGTCCCTGATTTTTATTATCAGAGATGTTTAGGAAAAACTGGAATTCACCTGAAGTCTTTCCACCAGTTACAATGATAAAAACAGAAGCAGTGAGAAAATAATAATCACCTTTGTTCTCTTTCCTCTTCATTCATTTCAATTTTGAGGTCTCTCTTCTGAATAATTTGTTGTTTGATTATAGTCCTTGCTTTAGTAATTTCTTCGGTGGTATTAGTAGGTGGTAGGCTCTGAATATTTTAGTAGCTGCAAATATCATTTCCATTCCCCTATTGGGGTGATGGAATACGGTTAGTGAGACTCAGTACTTTTCTCATAAATATTTATAGCTATTATTCTACTATCTTCTACTTTCTACTCTTTGCTTTACATTGTCCAATGACCAAACTGGTTTGTCGATTTTTTTGTATAGCTCAGTTGCCCTTTGTTTCTGTCTTTGTTTCTGGAGCCTACATTTTCAACTATCTCTCTGTCCATTCATCTACCTTTTCATCTTTATCCCTAAAGTGCATACATTTTATCAGGATATGCCTAGGCATGTATCATCTTTTATCATACTATTCATTCTACAGATTCGAGTCTTTCTCCTACTCAAAAGAAAAATTTCTTCATGTCATGTGCTTGATTATTTTCTGTATGTTTATTTGATGTTATGTAGAAACCTTATTTGCATTGTAGGTCCTTCATGTCTCTTATTATTTCCCTTATGATGTCTATCTCTTTGGGTTTTGAGGGTACACTAAAAATTAAAGCAGCACTAAATCATAATTATAAAAATGAAGTATAATTACATGTAATTGTACTATTTACATGATAAATCCAAGATTAATTAAAAATATAATATTTAAAGTCAATGACATGAAATTTGTGCTGGAATTGGAATATAGGGAAAATGTAAATGTGTGATTAATGTCTTCAATCTTGTCAGTGTTTTTTGTGACAATAAAAAACTCATTTACAGATTATTATCAAGTCTAAAATTGAGGTCAGCCCATAGACAAATGATGGTTTAATCAACCCTTCGACCTCATTTTGTGTTCAGTTTTAAGATGAACAAAGTACTGTGGGTGAATGGTTTGAAAAAAGTCTTCACAAAGAAAGGGTTAGATACCTGGGCATTGACATTTGAATAGGAGTTTGTTGAGATGTCCTCTCCATGTTTGGCTTACTGCTGCTTGCTCTGATCCAGAGCAACCATACCCATGGCTTACTGCTTTGTGTTAATAAATATCTAACAGTTCACTATATATTTTCATGTAGGATGATGGCATGATTTGAGAAGTCATTCAGATCTATTATCTATTCACTACAGCTTTCAGGCTATGAACTAATGCCATCATTGAGCCTGGTGTTGCCCAATGTACAAAGAGACTTTGGCAGGGAAAGGAGGGATTTACAAGAAGAACAGCCGCATTAAGGAATGTTTTTGAGCCACTGCTGCTGTCCCCTCTCCTCACCATTTCCACCTTTCCTGCCACTCTACAATGAGTTTTTTAAATGTATTTTTAATTTTAATGGAATATATTAACTGATTTTATGACAGTCAAAACATTGTTAATAAATGAGAATATTTTAATGTAATGAATATATACATATATGCCATCTCATTTCAAAAATGACATTGATGAGTTACAAAAATACAAATTATATGGCAAGAGAAAAAAAAACCTTATAATTAAACAGTAAAATGAAGTAATACAGAGCTTATGAACAGAAATACATGCCCAAAGGTTTTTATTCATTCATAGAAATAAAATGCTGACTGAAATTGTGTCTTAGAGCTTACTAGCATACAAAGCAAAAAGGCAATAGCTGCGTATTGTAATACTTCTTCTCTTTCTTGCTCCCATTGCTAACCAATTATCAAGTCCTGCCAATTTTACTTCTTGTAATGAATCCATACACATCTCCTCAGCTTCTCCACAACTGTCTGAGCACCAGTTAGTGGTGTCTCTTGCTCAGCTTATGACAACCACCTCATCTGTATTTACAATGTAACACTCTGATCTAGCCACAACCTATTTACTTTCACTTAATAAGCAGCAAAGCTTATTTAAGGATGTAAATCTAATCCTGCCTTTCCCTTGATTAAAATCTGCTAGCACCTTCTTTTTGAATAGGGAATAAAAGCTTACAAGACTTTTGAAGTTCTGGTCCCACCTCTTTCCCAAGCGTTTTGTTGTTGTTGTTGTTGTTGTTTGAGACGCAGTTTTGCTCTTGTTGCCCAGGCTGGAGTGCAATGGCGAGATCTCGTCTCACCGCGACGTCCGCCTGCCGGAGTCAAGCGAGTCTCCTGCCTCAGCCTCTCGCGTACCTAGGATTACAGGCGTGAGCCACCACGCTGGGCCTAATTTTGTATTTTCAGTCGAGACAGGGTTTCTCCGTGTTGGTCAAGCTGGTCTCCAATTCCCGACCTCGCATGATCCGCCAGTCTCAGCCTCCCAAAGTGCTTGGATTACAGGTGTGAGCCACTACGCCCACGCCATTTCCCAAGTGTCTTAACCACCTCTACCATCTCTCTAGCCTCCAGTCTTGTCTGTTAATACCTCAGCAGGGCCAAATTCTGTCTTCATACAAGTATTTTCTGTGCTTAGAGTGTTTTTCTCTATCCGCCCTCCAAATCCCAATACTCCCTCCTCATCATGCCAATTTTGTTTCTAGCCTAAGGCCATGAGGGAGGCCTCTGCGGGAAGATTAGTTTTTCTGGGTTGTGCTCCCATAGCAGCATGCTTTCTCCCACTGCATATCCTTCCCGCTAGACTCTAAACTCCGTTCATGCAGGGACCATACGGAGTTTTCTTTACCACTGTAACCTGCATATCTGTCACATTACCTGACGTTTAGTAGGAGCTCAAACTCAGGTTTGTTACATGCATGAATGAATAAATGACTGAATGAAAAAATGAACACCTACATGTCTTATTTCAAGAGTCATAAACTGTAAAGTGATTGGAGTGTCAATCTTTTGCTAAAGAAACACTTTGAAGAATTAGAAACTCAAGATCTAAAGAGGAGAGACTGCAGTCTTCTCCTTCTGGCATTCCCTTCATTTTTCTTCCTTTGGTGGTCCACTTGGACTGCAGCCATGAGTCTCTGGTGCCAATTTGTCTCGCATTATGAACTGATGTGCTCCATAAACCAGCCATAATATGCTGGAATATGGCTCCTGGGCTTTCACTTTCACCGTGAGAACCTCCTGCTCTGCTTACATAGCATCTTTATTATTTACTCAGAGTTATGGAGCCCCAGGTCAAGACAAGTTAGAGATTTGCTCTTCAGAGCAAATTTGACTCTATTGCTACTTAAACATGCCATTTCTACTTCAGTTATCAGAGACTTTTACCACTGTATGTCTTATCTGCAACCACTGGGAGAGTATTTCAATACAGCAAATATTTATAGAGTGCCTCATATAGACTCAGACTTCAGTGGGTCTATAGAGACTGTCTAGTCAAGCTTTCTTATTTTACAGAGATGATAACAGAGCCCTGGTGAAAAACTGGGAGCTCTGCTCTCCAGTCCATTATTCTCTACACATGCAAGAAATATAAAATATAAAAATAATTAAGGTGCTCTCCTTGTCTCAGAGAGCTTACATATTGGCAAAGGAGGGGGTCAAACAAGTAAATTGCCAGCATTAACTGCCTAACAGTGATTGGCATGTAGTAGGGAGATAATAATGCTGTCTTAAATAAATGGACAATGACATGAATGAATTAGCTGACACATCAATCAAAAAGTCATATAGTATGATACTTCCGAGAGCTCTTTATATTTATGTGACTGTTCATTATTAACTGCCCCATCTATATATTAAGTTAATGAGAAGGAACAGTTTTTATAATGTGCTTACTATTGGATCCTCCGTGCCTCACAGGGTACAAAGAACATAGAACAGTTCATGTTCATTATTTGTGCATTTCGTATTTGAGGATTCACCTACTGACTAAAATTAATTTGTAATCCCAAAATCAATACTTACGGTGCTTTGCTTTCACAGTCAGTCTCAGACATGCACAGAGGGTAAAATTTGAGTCTCCTGACACACAATCTTGGTTTCTGAGCCAAGGTCAACAGAAGGTGACACTCTGCCTTCTTCTTTCAGCTCTTGTACTATAGACAAGTGTTTTTATCATCATCTACCTAGTGCCTGTGTTATGCAATTATGGGTGCTTTGTTGGTGATTTATCTATATAAATAACTCCAAAGTAAGGTGCTGTCTAATGTTCCTAAGTGCAAGAAGGCTGTAATGTGCCTTATGGAGAAAACATCATGCATTAGATACGTTTGATCAGGCATGAGTTACAGTGCTGTTGGCTGTGAGTTCAATGTTAGTGCAACAACAATACACAATTAGTAAAGTGTCTTTAAAGAAAATGCTCAGAAAACAAAGATTATATATTGAATGGTTGGTGAAAATCTTGTGACCAGAGGCTTGCAGAAACCTAACTCTGTATTTGCCCTAAAAGCAATGGTTCAGCATTCGTGCATTCAGTGTTTGTGAATGTAACTACTGTTGATATTGAGAACTGGCTCTCTGTGCTTAGTAAGTACAAAAGAAGAAGGAAAGAAGGAAGTCTACCAGTGGCAAAACGAACAGTACTCTGTGAGAAGAGAGAAGACTTAAAGTGTCATATACAATACCTCTGACCTACACCTACCTGATAATTACGGTCTTCCTTCAGTATCCTCCAAGTATTGTTTCCAGGGCAATCACTGATAATAAAACCCTTGGATGCTGAAGTATCTTATATAAAATCATGTAATCTTTGCATATAATCGACACACATCCTTCTATGTACTTTACATCATCTCTAGGTTACTTATAAAACCTAATACAATGTAAATATGCTATGTAAATAGTTGCCATACTGTATTGGTTTTTAATTTGTATTACTTTTTGTGTTCCTATTGTTTTCTTTCTTCTCCAAATACCTTTGATCCACTGTTGGTTAAATCTGCAAATGCGGACCCCGGGATACTGAGGGCTGACTGTATTGCGCAGGGACGGCATCTAGGAAGGCATACCATGATGAGAGGATGGTATCGCTCTCTAGGAGTTCGTGCTCACAGCAGAGTCCACATAAGTCATTAGGCAAACCACCTGCTACCCAAGTTCAAAGCTATGCTTTCCAGATTTGAGCTGTGTGATTTTAGGGAAGTTTAAATAAAATAATAAACCTAAAACATCTAGGGCCTGACATAAATTCAGCATGTAATAAATATCAGCTACTTTTTATTTTGTTTTATTTCAACTATTTTTGTTGTTGTTGTTTTTGTTGTTTGAGACAGAATCTCATTCTGTCACCCAGGCTGGAGTGCAGTGGGACAATCAAAGCTCACTGCAGTATCAATATCCTGGGATCAAGAAATTTGTAGAGACAGGATCTCGCTGTGTTACCCAGGCTGGTCTCAAAGTCCTGGGCTTAAACCATCCTCCCTCCTTACCTTCGGCAAGTGCTGGCGTTATGGGAATGGATCACCCTGCCTGGCCCTCAATTGATTTTTTTAAATCAGCGGTTTTATATTGTAGCTAAACATTTTTGCTGAGGTACATTTCCCAATTTAAAAATCTAATTCTGCATCCAACTCCACTTTATGTCTGCATGTGCCATGAGGCTTTTTCTAATGGTCCGCACTCTTGATGTTAATCCAGCTTCTTATTTGCCGTTTTGAAAATTGGGTCCCCTAAGACTTCACTACTATAAATAGTTTGATTTTCATCCCACACAGATCTTGGCAGCGTAGTGTCACTCTTGATCGCTCTGTTCTTGAAAGTTAAATGCAATTTTAGTGAATATTTGCCATTTTGTGAGGTCAAATAATTTGGCAACAGGGCAATGATTCTAGAATTTTCTGCCACTTCATTTGAGCCAAGAAATAACAGTTCCCTCCTTTTATTATTATTCTTGTATTAATTTTTTAAAGGAGTGAAAAATCAAAGGAAAGAACCTTTGATTTTTTAAATTTAATTTAATTTTTATATTATTATTATTATTTTTACTTTTATATATTTTTTGAGACAGAGTCTCGCACTGTCGCCCGGGCTGGAGTGCAATGGCGGGATCTCAGCTTACTGCTCTGGTGGGATTTCAGCTCACTACAACCTCTGCCTCCCAGGTTCAAGCAATTCTCCCACCTCAGCCTCCTGATTAGCTGGGATTACAGGTACCCACCACCATGCCTGACTAATTTTTGCCTTTTTAATAGAGACAGGGTTTCACTATGTTGGCCAGGCTGGTCTTGAACTCCTGACCTTGTGATCCACCTGCCTCAGCCTCCCAAAGTGCTGGGATTATAGGCGTGAGCCACTGCTCCCGGCTTTTAATTGTATTTTTAATTGACAAATAATAGTTGCATGCTTGCCATTAAAGAGCTATGTCTAAAGGTCATTTTTAGCTTCTTAGTTATATAGTCCTACAGAAACTGAAAAAAGAAAGAAAGAGAAAGAAAGAAAGAAAGAAAGAAAGAGAAAGAAAGAAAGAAAGAAAGAAAGAAAGAAAGAAAGAAAGAAAGAAAGAAAGGAGAAAGAAAGAGAAAAGAAAGAAAGAAAGAGAGAGAAAAGAAAGAAAGAAGAAAGAAAGAGGAAAGAAAGGAGAAAGAAAGAAAGAAAGAAGAGAAAGAAAGAAAGAGAAAGAGAAAGAGAAAGAAAGAAAGAAACAGAAGAAAGAAAGAGAAGAAAGAAAACAAATTTTCTCCCAGGTCAGAGACCATAGGTCACTGTTACTTCCCTACCTGAGAACTAATTCTAATTTCCCTCTAGTTTCCTTCACAAGCCACATGCTAGACTTGGGAAAACTCAGCATCTGTGACAGAAAAGATGTCATGCTGGAGAGAATATGGGCTCATAGTAGACGACATATTTTACACTTTGTGTGGGTAATATCTCTTTTGTAACTTTGTACTCATCTAGTATTAGATAATACATTGCTACTAATTTCAGTGAAGATGATTGGGCTTGCTTCTTTTGTTTTAAACAAACTCTAAAAAAGAGGAGTCGGCTCTCATTGTTTGGGGAGGCAAGAATGGATTGACTACTAAGAGCAGAGAATTCAATTTGGCTGCATATAACAGTGTACTCAATACTCAGGCAGGCTGTGGTGACTCACACCTGTAATCCCAGCACTTTGAGAGGTCAAGGCATGTGGATCACTTGAGGCCAGGAGTTCAAGACCAGCTTGACCAATATGGTGAAACCCCACCTCTGCTAAAAATACAAAATTATCCAGGTGTGGTGGCACACACCTGAAATCCCAGCTATTTGGGAGGCTGGGGCTGGGGAAGAACTTGAACCTGGGAGGCAGAGGTTGCAGTGAGCTGAGATCGTGCCATTGCACTCCAGCCTGGACAACAAGGTGAGACTCCTTCTCAAAAAAAAAAAAAAAAAGAGTTCAGTTTCTCTCTTGGGTAAAATTAGTCCAGAGGCAGGCAGATCAGGCTAGTATCATGGCAAATCAAAGATATCTCAGAGACCCAAGCAACTTCTATCTGCCCCACTAATTTTAACAAGTGACTTTCATCCTGAGTGTTGCTTCAGGGTCACAAAAATGATCTTTTCAATTGCACCTATTATCTCTGCACTACAGATAGCAGGAAGGAGAACATTCCTACTGAGCAGAGCTTACCTCCCAGCTAAATAAATCAGGCGTCTTTATTTAAAACTTAACAGAGGCTCTACTTGATAATTTCCCCTTAGGTCTCGTTGGCCATTCTTATAAGCAAGGAAGGCTAAAAAATATAGGGAGTTGATATACATAAATAATTTAGCTGTCTGCTTTGCCGCTTCATATGGAAGGATTTGTAAGCAATACGGAAAACAAGACATTGAGATGTCAATAGATCTGTATTCCTTTGGAAGCTTTTCTGATTTGAGTTCTCTTTTTAAAGACATAAACTGATAAAATGCCAAGTACAGTAAATATATATATATATAAAAGCCAGACTGGTTCCCATTACAGACTCAATCTTGATGGGATGGGGTTGGATGCAATGGTGAGGGAGTGACTATACTATGGACAGCTATGAATTTCCTAGGTGAACCTGTTGGGAGGCTCCTTCTGTTGCCCTGCACCCGCCTTGAAGTTTGTCTCAACCTGAGGCTTTATGGAAGTTTTCATGAGGAGATTGGGATGGAAATGGAGGCTGCATGGTTTAGCTGACTAGGCTTCTATAACAATATACCATAGACTGGGTGACTTACACAACAGACATTTCTTTCTCACAGTCCTGGAGGCTAGAGGTGCCAGCAAACTCAGTGTCTGATGAGGGTGATTCCTGGGTTGCAGCCAGCCACCTTCTTGGTGTGTGATTGCATGGTCTTTCCTTAGTGTTTGTGTGTAAAGATGGAGAGAGATCTCTTTCTTCTTCTTCTTCTTATAAGGGTACTAACTCCATCATGGGGGTCCCACCCTCATGACCTAATCTAAATCTCATCACCTCCTGTAGGTGTCATGTATCAGTCAGCATTCTCCAGAAAAACAGAATCAATAGTAGATAGATAGATAGATAGATACATACATACATACATACACACACACATACATATATACATACACACATATATACATACATATTATAATATTATAGGAATTGGCTCAAATTATTATAGAGGCCAAAGAGTCCCAACATCTGACCTCTGCAAGCTGAAGAACCAGAAAAGCCAACAGTATTATTCAGTCTGAGCCCAAAGGCCTGAGAATCAGGAGAGCTTCTATCTGATGGGAGGAGATGATGTCTCAGCTCAAACAGAAGCAAATTTGCCTTTTGTTCATCTTTTTATTCTATTCAGACTCCAATAGGTTGGATCACACCCACTCACATTGGTAAGGGTGATCTTTTATATTCAGTCGCCAGATTCAAAGGCTAATTTTTTCCAGAAACACCCAGAAGTAACCCTTTCGTAGCTATTGGGGTATTCCTTAGCCCAGTCAAGTTGACGCATAAAATTAACTATCACATTTTGCCTTCAAATACTATCACACTGGGGCTTAGGACTTCAACATATTGAATTTTGGAAGGACACAAACATTTTACCCATTAATACAAATCAGATTCTTTCAACACTTTTAAAATTTTATTTTAGGTTCAGGTGTAAATGTGAAGGTTTGTTATTAATATATAGGCAAACTTGTGTCACAGGGGTTTGTTATACAGATTATTTCATCATCCAGAAATTAAACCAGGTACCCAATAATTATTTTTCCTGCCCTCTCCCTTCTCCCACCCTCCACCCTAAAGTAGGCTCCAGTGTCTGTTGTTCTCTTCTTTATGTTCATGACTTCTCATCATTTAGCTCCCATTTACAAGTGAGAACATGAGTTATTTAGTTTTCTGTTCCTGTGTTAATTCGCTAAGGATGATGGCCTCCAGCTCCACCCACGTCCCTGCAAAGTACATAACCTCATTCTTTTTTATGGCTGCATAGTGTTCCAAGGTGTATATGCATCACATTTTCTTTATTCAGTCTGTCATTGATGGACATTTAGGTTGATTACATGTCTTTGCTCTTCTGAACAGTGCTGCAGTGAACATTTGCATGCGTGTGTCTTTATGGTCGAATGATTTATATTCCTCACGTTGCAAAGAAAAGAGAACATTTGTACACTGTTGGTAGAATTGTAAATTAGTTGAACCATTGTGGAAAGTGGTATGGTGATTCTTCAAAGAGCTAAAAAAGGAGCTACCATTTTACCCAACAAACCAGATTTTATATGGAAATTTTTTTCTAAATTCTTTCTTTTCATCCTCACTGTTTTCTCCAAGTGTCCTATGCTCTTTCCAGAGAATCCTGTTTTCAGCTTTTCCAGCCACACTGACTCTTCTTCCTCACACCACTCCAGTCTCCTGCAGAGCTCACTTGGCAAGGCAGAAGTTAGTCAAAACTTTCCCAAATTGAAATTGCAGAGGAAGGTAGAGGAATTTGGGCCCACACTTTCTGATGCAACAGCATGGCCAGAGGTACCTGAGAGGACTTCTGAGAGACATGAGCAGTACAGCAGCTTACCAGAAAAAGAATTTTTTAAAAAAGTCTCAACAGGAAGAGCATGTTGAAAGAGACACAGGAGGTAGCAAAAATATGGCTCAAAAGGATCTTAGAGCAATTAGTATGTTAATTCTTTGGTGAAAAAAATAAACAGATACTGCCCCTGTTTCCTGTTCTCATAGAATTTCAGTCTAGGAGAATAAGCAGACGGTATGTGTGTAATTACACAAATACGCTCTAAGATCCATGAGGACATCACTTTGTCTATTTTTGCTTACCACTGTGTCCCCCAAACTGGGAAATGCACCAAGAACACAGGAACTCAAGAACTATTTATAGACTCAGAGAAGGGAGAGAGGGAGAAGGATTAAAGATGAAGCTTGACGATTACTAGGTCATACTTTAGAGGGGGCCCAGGAGGAAGATGAGATATTCACAGGAACCTCTCATGGTAGATGATATCTGTTCAAACCACTGAGGGAAGAGCATGGTGGGATGATGGCAGAGACTCGGGGGATGATGGTGAGAGGCTGCAGATGGGGCAAGAGCTGGACCATCTAGGCCTTCTAGGCTCGCTCAAGATTTTTCACTTGGCTGTTTGATACTATGACGAATTGAGTCTTCTCCTAAGCCTCCATGTGCAATTTTTGGACTAAATGAACAATTAAGTCTTTTTCAGTGTTAGCTTAGTATCATCCAATCATTTAAGCGACCATTTAAGCAAACTGGGTCATTCCAGTTTGATTAGAATAAAAGTACTCCCTAATCACAATAGCAAAGACATGGAATCAACCCAAATACCCATCAATGCTAGACAGACAGGATAAAGAAAATGTGGCACATATATACCATGGAATATTATGCAGCCATAAAAAGGAATGAGATCATGTCCTTTGCAGAGACAGGGATGGGGCTGGAAGCTGTTACCCTCAGCAAACTAACACAGGAACAGAAAACCAAACACTGCATGTTCTCACTTATAAGTGGGAGCTGAACAATGAGTACACATGGACACATGGTGGGGAACAGCACACACTGGGGCATCTTGGTGGGTGGAGTCGGGGGAGGGAGAGTATTAGGAAAAATGCCTAATGGAGGTTGGGCTTAATACCCGGGTGATGGGTTGATGGGAGCAGCAAACCACCATGGCACACGTTTACCTATGTAACAAATCTTCATATCCTGTAAGTGTACCCCAGAACTTCAAATAATTTTCTAAAAAAGAATAGAAGTGCTCCATCTCTCGGGTATTTTCGTGTTCTCCACATGCTTTTTCCCTGAAGGGTCCATGAGAGAGAAAGCCTACTTGATATCACCAACTGTGTATATGGGGTGGGAGGTGAGGTATACCTGGACTCTGTTGGTTTTTTGGTACACCAAGGTGGCCTGATTTCTGTGAAACTGTCCCTAACCTTTTCAGTCACCTAATCCTGCAGCATCTTATGCTGCAGTCTGTAACTAGTAAATTTAGGGACGTATTTTTTTTTTTTTTTTTTTTTTTAGTAATGCTCTTTCGCAGACGCAGCCATGATAGCCCTGGTAGACCAAGCTCCATCTAGGAGCCACTGGATATGACTCCAGAGTCTGAGCTTCTAACCATGTTTTTTGTCATAGAGTCAATTCTTTCTGACAGAGCAGCTCTGCAGCAGGCCTAGCATTTATCCACATACCAAACATCCTCCTGGCAACGGAAGCCAGCTTAGATTCTCTTTGGACTGCCCGTATTGTCAGCCTATGTGGGAATGTGTCCAGTTTGTGAGCTCTTAGCCTTGAGGAAGTTTTATCCTTGAACCCCAGAATAAATGGAAAAGCAAAGTAGGTGGGCCACTATGTTGCACCATTTCAGGGAAAGACATGTTTACAAATTATAATTTAAATTATGCACTTTGTGTTGGGCCATATGGAGATTCTGAAGTAAGAGCCTGTGGACCTCCTTGCTATATTCAATGTATCCACAATTTACACTCTCTGAGCCAACACGTGGGGATGAGAAGTGAGTAGTCACGTGTTTAATTGCATCCCTCGGGGTCAAGCTTTCTTTTTGCTTCTTCTACCCATGGACCTACTCTTCCACCTACTCTTCCATAGACTGACCCATCACCTCACAGGCAGATGGGGCATCCTCTGTAGTGTCCTCCCTGTTTCCATTGTTAATATATGTTGAGAGGGAAAGCAATGTGTATCTCTTGTGTTCTGTGTCACATCTTTTTCTACGTACCTTTTACTCTAGACATTGTTTCAGCAATCAGTTGCAGACAGGTGTGACCTGATTATGCCTTGCTTCTGCCACTGTGTAAGTCTTGCCCCCAGGACCTCTAAGCCTCTGTAGCTTGAGAATCCCCAGAAATGCACTCAAGCATTCTGAAGCATGCCCTACCCTGGAAGTACTGGAGAAAAAAATTTCCTACCCTTAGGGTAATTCATAATCAAAGGGGTTGATAACCAGGGCATGAGGCTAATCAGGGGGTCTCCAGTGGGACTGAGCCTCAGCACCCACCTCCCCATCAGATTGTGTGATCAATCTGAAAACACACTTTTAAATGGACTTTTCTTTCCCTTTTGCATATGCAGTCACACACTCCCTCTCTGGAGTCTCTTCCCAAAATAAACCCCTAACACCACATTCTTCTTGCCTTGGGCTCTTTTTGGAGGAACCTAGGCTAAGATGGAGACCTAGAAGAACAAAAAGAAATCCATTTTCATGAAAATAACCTGACTTAAAATGATATTTGTACTACATAATTTAATTTTATTTCAAAAATTATAGTATTATCTCAGTGTTTCTCCTAGCATTTCTTTTACAATCAATACCAACTCCGTGAAAGGTGGCATGGCATGCAGATAAGAGCATGGATACAAAACTCCAGGCAGCCTCTTCCAATCCTGGCTCCTTAAATGCTGTGGCCTTGAACAACTTATTTAATTTCTCCAAGCTTCAGTTTCTTCATATATATACACACACACATACATATATGTATATATACATAGAATATTTCAATGAATCTTAAAACTCATCTTTTAACTGAGGCCCAGAAAATGAAAGCAAACTGCTCAAGGTCCCACAAGATCTCAGATCTCCTATCCCCCAATGTAGTCCACAATTTTTCACCAGCTTGGCAGACATCAAAGAGAAGAGATGAATTTTTTGTTCAATTTGTGCCCTACTAAAGATTCTCCCAAAGAACATTCTAAAGTGAAAATTCTAGGGTAACAATGGCAATATGATGATCTTCTCTCTTTCTTTCAAGACTGGATATAAAATTAATTATTTCTTAGCAGTCTGTAGTTAAATAGAGTTTATAAGGTGTTTTTTGATATCCATAATCTCATTTTATCAACAAATAAACTCTGAAAAGAACATGGGATAAAAGTTTCTAGCTCCGCTTAGTAGATTAATTCACTCATACACTAATTTATATATTCATTCACTTGTTTGTTAACTCATTTTCTGTTGATTATGTGCCTCACATTGTGACAGGCAATGGGAATATATACATGAGAAAGCTATAGCCCTATCCTGAACATCTTCACAGTCTAGTGGGAAAAAAATGAGCATGCAAACAGAAAAAATGCAGTACTAGTTCTATGATCAAAGCAGCTATGGACTGTCTTCAGGATACAAAGAATGAGATAATTCTACATGGGGATAGGGTGAACAGGGAAAGGAATTATGATTGCTCCAGCTTCAGCGATGAGAGCTTTTCAATAGATAGCTAATAGGTGTAGGGCATTCTTGACCGAGAGAATAGAACACACAAAGCCACAGAGAGATGGAAAACCTATTATTCAGGAACCAAAAGTACTAGGGCATGTCTGAATCACAGCGTGCAAGGCAAAGTAGGATATGAAAGAGGTGGAGAAGAAGAGAGGTTGAAGAGGTGAAGAACAAATTATGGTGGTTAATCTGTAACTGGTCAGACAGGTGATTCTAATGTGTATTACACAGGAAGATGCCACAAACTAATGTTCGTTTTACCAAGTTCACTCTGGTAGTATTAGGAAAAGTGGACTTGTGAGATAGAGGTTAGTGGGAATAGGGCTAGTTAAGAAGCTGTTGCTGTCATTCAAGAGAGATGATGAAGACATGACTTAAGTCAGAGCAAGGAGATAGGCAGAATATGATGTTAGATATTTTAAAGAGGTAGAGTTGTTGGATCGCCGTCCCTGACTGCATGTGAAAGATGATAAAAGGAATCATTCAGGATAACTCCCACATTTATTTCATAGATTACTGAGTGGATGGTGTTGCCATCGTTCTGTATTGAGATGTTATGAAGAAAACAGTAAGGAACAAAAGACAGTAATCTAAAGTATGGACATATTGACCTTGAATTATGTAGAGCAATATGCACTTACTATTTGACTAGTTATTCTACAGTTTAGTACAGCTAAGGAATGTGATTAGAAGCCTGGATTGGTGGTTCATCACCAAATACATGGTCATTGAAGACATTGAATAAGATGACATTGCTTAAGAAAGGTTTGCAGTGTAAAAAGTGAAGAGAACTAAGCTCAGAACTCTACCATCTGAACGAAAAAGGGTGGGTAGAAGGAATAGACCCCATGAAAAGTTTAAGATAAAATGTGCACAGAAGTAGGTGGAACAAAAAATTAAATTTATCTGTGAAGGAAAGGAGAGGAGTGTTTCTTCGTCTACCCAGGGACTTAGAGTCCCAGAAAGGCATTGCTGCTGCTGTGTTATGGGAGACTCAAGCATTTATATTGACTTTAGAGAAGAAGCCATTTTTCCAATTCCAAGGGAAATGTTAAGTAGAGTTCTGGTTTTACATCCCAGGAAATATTAGAAGAATGAAAAGGTGAGTTGAAACAAAGGAATGGAAAGGACTTCATGTTTGTATTAGTTTCCCATGGTTGCCATAAGTTGGGTTGCTTAAAACAACAGAAAATTATTCTCTCATAGTTCTAGAGACTGGGTGTCTGGATCAAGGAGTAGGCAAGGGCCGTTCTGCTTCTGAAGCCTTAAGAAAATCCTTACTTGCCTCCTCTGGCTTCTGGTGTTTGCTGTAAATCTGTGACCTTCCTTGACTTGTAGCTACGTCACTACAATGCCTGCCTCCATCTTCACAGGACTGCCTTCCCACTATGTACACTTCTGTGTCTCTGAATCTCCCTCTTCTTTAAGGAGAGCAGTCATTGAATTTAGGGCCTATTCTAATTCAATTTCACCTCATCTTATGTTGGCTACCTCTGCAAAGACAAATTTCCAAGTACAATTGCATTCTTAGATGCTAGGTGTTAGGATTTCAACATCTTTTTTGGAAAGACCTACAACAGCACAGCACACACAATGGATGCATATGTATAGTTACTATTGCAGGGATTGAGGCAGGAAATAAGAAGGTCCATGACTCACAGCCTATATGACCTCAGCAAACTGAAATATATGGGTGTCTAATGAGAGACTGAGGGAAGATGCAGACATACAAATTCCGATACACCATGGAAAGTATTTAGGTTGGTGCAAAACTAATTGTGGTCTTTGCCATAAAAGTAATGGCAAAAGCTGCAATTACTTTTGCACCAGCCTAATACTTTAGTAAGAACCTGATCGTGGCATGCTGTGGGAACACAGGGGAAGGATTGAATAACTCAGCATAGACCAGAAGATGAAAAGCCTTCTCTAAATTCAATGATGGCTGTCCTTAAAGAAGAGAATAAAAAACAGAACTTTAATCTAAAAAGGTGATTAAGACTCTATGCCCCACCGAAAGTGTGTGTGATTGGAGAATATTCCAGGCAGACAGCGCAATGTGGGCAAAGGCACAGGTTGTAGAAAAGGCCAGAGAAGTTCATCAACCGCCCACCATGCCACAACCAGCTGTGATAGGACTCTGTACTGTTTACTCCAAATTCCATCTTTCTCTCCCTCTGACACCCTGGAGAAAGAAACAGTGATGCTGAATCCTTGGCCCAAAGTGTTTATTTTTTGATAGGGTATCTTCTTACCTGTTGCCCCATTATCAATCCCCAAAGGCCTTAAGGTTTACTGAAATGCATAAGGTGGAAGTAATGATTAATGTATCCCAGGCCAAGAAGCTGCAGGAGCAGGGATTCCTGGCTCCTCACAGAGATGCCATTGTTCCTCTCTGAGACGGTGTCCCTCCCTCTCACACCCTGACCACGGCTTCCCCAAGCAGAGTGTTTATGTGTTGAGTGCAACACTCCGTGGACTTCAGGGTCTAATGGGGTGTGAGAGGGGGCCTGGGGTTTTTCATCTTGTTTTCAGCTGTACAAACACCCCACACTTTCCCCTTCCACTCAGCGTTTAAGCTCAGGCCTGTTAAGATACCAGAGCTGCAAGGTGTTGGCAGGGACTCCACAAGTCGAAAGAGAGAGATCCAGCGCCTTCCACCCTAACACCAAACACATTTACGGTGTTTATTTTCTCAGCCTTCACCTAAGCTCTCAGGTAAACATTTCACTGTTTGCTATTTTGGAACTTCTCTGCAGCTTTGTTTAAAGAGAGGAAGATGGGCACTATCTTGTCCAAAGCCAGTGGTACCTGCTTCTCCAAAATGCAATGAGAGCCAATGAATTAAGAGATTTTCTCTCCCATTTATTATGGATTTACTTTTCCTTTCTTGCTTTTTTGTTAACCTGTTAACATTGACTTAAGACCCCTTCCTAACAAGCAGAACCTTTTAGAAATTCTCTGGGACTGACTGATTAGGAAGCAAAAATAGATTCAAAGGAAAAGAGAGGCAGGAGAAAGAAACCAGCAAATGTTGAGCTCCCCTTATGCATCACTTGCTGTGATGCAAACTTGTATTATTTCTCTTAATTCTCACAATGATATGCAAGGTGAGTGCCATTTTCTTCTTACTACAGAATAGAAAATCAAAGAAGATAACCTAAGGTTTCAGTCAAGGTCTTTCTAGCTCCAAAGCCCATCATGCTTTTTCTCTCTCTCCACCATGCTGTTTTGTCATCAACCTTACAAAAAAATTATATATAGAGAAAGAGATGTGTACATCATCATGAAATAGCCCTGATTTTGATCAAACACTCGCTATTTGTTATTCAGATATAAGTGATTGCATGATTTAAACAAAAATAACCAATAACGGGTATCACAAGAAATGGCTTCAAGTCCTAACTTGGCCACTTAATATTGAAATTAATTATGGAATAAGCTACATTTACTAAGGTCAATTAAAAATCAATGTTATGTTTTTTTCATCACTGTCTTGTCAATTTGTCTTTGGAGCTTTCTTCCATCCTCTGGCATGAAATCATAGGCAGATTCCAAATCATTTAAGTTATACTCGGGTATTATAGCAATTAGCTATTGCTAAAATAATGCTACATTATTTTACCACCTCACACCCAGTAGCTTTAAGTAATAATTATTCATTACTACTTAAGATCCTGTGGATTAGATGGAAGTTCACTGATATATGCTGCTCTTGGTTTCAAGATGTAATTTGTGCCCAAGTCTACTTTAGGTAACTCTCATTTTCTTCGGACAAATGACTACTCAGGAAATTTTCTCATCATGATTGAAGGCAGACATACAGGTGAGGATAATGAAAACACAAGATCTCTCTTACCAACTAGGCTTGGAACTAGCCCTCAGATACTTCTGCTCACATTCCATTGGCCCAAGTAAGTTACAGAGTCAAAGGACTGTGTAGGGACAGACCCACAGGTCACTCCAGTGATTCCTGCTTTCTGGTATTTACACATTTGTGTGAATAATCCCTCCCCTTGAGTGTGAGCAAACACTCACAATAGACCAATAGACCAATAAAAAAGGTCCAAGACTTGGTTTTAGCCAAGGGAATATGGCAAAGATGAGGGATGCCACTTCAGTGATTACAGTACATTATATAGAACTTCATTTTGCTGGTAGACTTACTCTTGAGATTCTCTCTCCAACCAACTTAGAAGCAGTGAACAGCCAACTTGGGAGACCCACATTGCAAGGAGATGAGGATGAATTCCATCTGACAGTCAGTAAGAAGCTAGGGCCATCAGCCCTTCAATTGCAAGAAGATGAATTCTGACAACAATTCTGCCCAAGGGAAGGACACAACTTGGAAATTTTCCAAATTTTGGATGTACAGACATTCTCAATGGAGCCCTCTCTCTTTGCTATGCTGTTATGAAGCATATCCTTCCAGGTTCTCCTTTAGAGTGCTATTTTGTTTTTCTTTAGGGCTGATTAAGATTCCAGTCCCTTTGTCACTCAAAGCATATGTTGATGGTCTTTGTAGCAACATGGATAGAACTGTAGGCCATTACCCCAAGTGAATTAATACAGGAATAGAAAACCAAACACTGCATGTTTTCACCTATAAATGGGAGCTAAACACTGAGTACACATGGACACAAAGAAGGGAACAGTAGACACTGGGGCCTATGAGGTTGGAGGGTGAACATCAAAAAACTACCTATCAATTATTATGCTGAATATTTGGATGACAAAATTATCTGTACATCAAACCCTACAAAGTGCAATTTACCCATGTAACAAACTTACACATATACTTGTTGAATCTAAAGTAAAAGTTGGAAAAAGAAAGACACGTATTGAGTTCCAAATGGTTTTCCAAAAACTCCCTTACTTCATTTACATTGCAGCCTGGACTTACAAATAGGGGAATACATCTCTCCTTTGCTCTTTGGAAAACATCACACTCCCAAAATAATGTTCTCTCTAGAAGTTCCCATTACCAAGCTGTCTCTTAATGAGCTATTTACCTTCCTTTACACAACCTGGAGATAGGCAAAGGGATAATGTAAGCAATACCAGTTCAGCAACACTATCTTTTCAAGTTCTGCTCAGATAATTTTCACGTGATTTTTGTAAGGAACACACTATTACAAAATAAAATCTGGTAACATTAACCAGCATTTTAAGCCCCTATCACATGCCCTACCCAGCACTCTTGAGATCAACTAGCTTTCTTTTGTGTTTTGTTTAATAACATTATTAATATATTATATGATGTATTAGTAATCTACAACTGTTTCTACATAAATAAAAATTAATAAGCAAAATGGGAAACAGCTTTATTAAATGTTTTAAACTTCTAAATGCACTGCTTACCTTTAGTGTTAGAAATTTGTAGCAGGAATGTATAAAAACATTGGTAGTGAATACGTTATTCCAGTGGTAAAAGTAACTTGGATTTCAGTGTTAGTAAGACTGGCACATAAAGGAGTCCTTCACAGAGAATAGGAACAATTCAACATTGCTGAAAACAACGACTGCCTGAGCTCAAGGGACGTTCTCTCTCTTTGATCAACCCAAAAGGAAGATGTCATTCATTGCCATTTATAAACCAGTACCTGAGGTACACAGCATGCTCAACAAGCCACCTCGGATCATTCTGATACCTTCTTATTCATAGGTATTATCTTCAGTTCATGCACAAAACACTATCCATCACTGATTAGACCAGCAAATTCAGTCTCTCTCCGCACAAATGACAAGAGACAAACCACTCTAAACCAAAAATACCATAATACCAGGACAGGAATTGTGGATGGTAAGTTTGTTAGATGCACCAAGTCCTTAAATCTCGTTTTATAGTTTTTAGAGAGCTCTGTAATGTCTTCCTAGGCATGATGGAAAGAGCGCATTTTATTTCATTTTAGATCTTCTACAAAACAATATAATTTTTAGAAGGAGCTGCCTCAGAAGTTCATCCAGAACAACTTTTGCATCAATCCACTCAAAATTAGCCCATATTTCGGACATTATAGTCTGAATGATTTACAAATAAAATGACTGTCAACCATATACTTCACATGATACATTGATAAATACAGAAAAGAAAAAATAATGTGTTTTGGCAAATTATTTTTGAAACCACTTGTTTACAAAATTTTTACATATTTTTACTCCCCTCCCTAAGAAATAAATTAGGACTGGCCAAGTGCACTGCGTACAATTTGTCTCTTAATTTTGAACTCATGTAAATGTCCAAGAAAATTCAATATCTATGTTTCAGAATTATTTGTACTTCATTCTTACACATATTTTGTTAGCATAGTTTTATGTCCAAAATGTTTTCTCCCATTATAAAAAAAATACCTTTTTCTTGGGATCAAAACAAAAAAAATCATACTTGGAGCGCAATCTGTTAAATTTCCCCAGGGGCAAGTGTTCCAAGCATATTATAAACTTGGCACAATTCATCATTATCTCTGCTAACCAACACATCAATCATGGAAGAGTGTTCAAAGATGATTTAAAAGGATATAAAATAAGACTTTTAAAAAAGTGTACAGATAGATAAAGATGAAATAAAATTCTCTTAGAAAATGTACACTTAATTTGCTATAAACAAAAAGGAAAGTTTTATATATACTTATAGCCTTAAGTGACTGTCTGCCTATACATTCAATTGTTTCAATATCAAAAATAACATTTTCTTTCAGATACTAAAGAAATGTCTATTTTTATCCATCATTTGTTCCTCTAGAACATTAAATTTGGCAATTTGGAGGAGCGAATATAGATAATCCAGCTACATAAATTGCTAGGGCTGCTGAGTTGAACATCGCTGACAACAAGGAGAAAGGCCATGTGTACCTGAGTCCATCAAAATAGGCTTCAGGTCTTAGCAGGAAGTCTTCTGCAATGAAGTACTACTACCTTCCCAATATCTGTTCCACACAAGCTGATTAGTCTAAGCCCCATTACTCATCATTCATTCAGGGATAAACAAGCCTAAGCTATTTGGGGATGATGAGAAGAGGGGCTAGCTGAGGGCTTCTGAGAGAGAAGCTTTCTGGCTTTTGCGAACTTAAGCCAGGTTTACTCCCTCCTACAAGTCATGAAAAAGGAAACTCAGCATCTTGGGCAATTGACAGGCATATTGCATTTATGAGGAAACCTACATTAGGATGAACATGATGTTGACCTTGATGATATTAACTGCTGGATCCACCAAACTGAAAGTTCATGCCACCTCTGGATTCTGTCTCACTTGCACAAATACGTTTCTATAATGTTCAGGTTCATTACAGTTTAAGTTTCCATTAGTTGCCTCCTAAAGCATCCCAATAGATATATTTTATTTTCCTTTCACAACATTCTTACATCAAACCATAGAATGGGAAAGGCTGCCAAGATTTCAGCCAAGATTGTGTCTAAGTTTAGTTTCTGCCACTACTACAATATTTACCATTCTCTTCATTTAAACACCTTATATAAGTCTAACACATTGAACCGATTAAATCAAGCTTTACTATCTATTAGGAGCTACTGAGCAGACAATTGAATGTACTGGTGCTATTTTTACATAATGATTTCATCTATTTATTTATGTAGAACATAGATAGCTACAGAGTCCGTTAGACCAATGTTACTGAAATGCTACTGTCAGACACGTGGGTGCATTTGTAGATAGACAGCATAACATAGATAAACGATCATCTACCCAAGGAGACAGGCAGATACACTCTCATTGAAACACACTAACATATGATATCATAGAAGTATGTGCAAAAAATGAAAGGATCCAAGAAAAGAGTTGTTTTGTATCCATGGCTTTGTTTCTTTTCTCTTCCTGCATAAAAATATTAAACTTTCAACCTGAGCAACATGGAATAACCCTGTCTCTACAAAAAAATACAAAAGTTAGTTGCATATGGTGATGTGTGCCTGTAGTCCCTGCTACCGGGAAGGCTGAGGTGGGAGGATTACTTGAGCCTGAGAGGCAGAGGTTGCAGTGAGATGAGAACGCACCACTGCACTCCTGCAACAGAGTGAGATCCTGTCTCAAAAAAATAAAAATAAAAATAATTAAACTTTTTCTCTAAAAGTAATGTTTCTCTGTATGTGTTTGAATACAGAGGTAAAGGGAAAAGCTGACGCAGAAAACAAAGTATTAAACATTTTCATTGATTTTCTTGTCAGGGGGTGTATATAGAGGAGTGACACAGGGGTGGGTAATGAGGAAACCAGAATGTGCTATAGACATTTTATTTTAACAAAGAGGCAAGACAAAGAGTAAGAAATCCAGGATTCTTGTCCAGCATGAGCAGGCAACTTCCATCACTGAGTCTCAGTTTTATCGTGTAAAACAATCATTGCCCTGCCATATCCCATTTTACAATTGTTGGGAGGAGTACCTAAGCATATCCCCTTATTTTTACAGATGCGCACACACATATATGTGCGTGTATCTGTCTATATGTCAATGCTTTAAAAAGTGATTTAAAAATCTTCACAAGCTTGGGGGGTTGAAGAAGTGCAGCTAGTCTAATCAACGGGAAAATAAATACCAGCTCCGAGCCAGTTAATCATAAATGGTAATCAGTATATTCGAAGAAGTGTATCTGAGAAGCCAAAACAACCAGCAGACTTATTTTCAGAGCATGTGTGAGGCGTGGGATGAAGTCCTGTCGGGTGTGTGCACTGAAAAGTAAACTGAATCACACCTAAAGATTATTTTGACAATCCCTTTCTATAACAAAAGTGAACATCACAGACACAAAACTCTTATGTTTTAGTTTTTTTAGTTTTTTCCTCTCTTCCATTTTTCCTCTCTTCAATTTTACTGAGATATAATTTACATACCATAGAATTCACCCATGTAAAGTGTACAATTCAGAGCCTTTAAGTATATTTACAAAGTTTTACAATATTCACCAAAATCTAATTTTAGAACATTTTTATTGTTCCCCAAAGAATATTATACCTTTCAGCAGCCATTCCCCAAACACATTCTCCTCTCCCCTGTCTGGCTTAGGGCAAATATCAATCTATTTTATATCTTATGGATTTGTCCAATCTGGACATTTATATGAATACAAGTATACAACGTGTGATCTTTTGTGACTGGCTTCTTTCAGTTAGAATAATGTTCTCAAACTTCATCCACGTTGTAGTGTGCATCAATACCTTTTTCCTTTTTATGACCGAGTAATAATATTCCACTCCAAGGATAAACCACATTATGTTTATATATTTATGCATATCATTTGTTTCTACTTTTTGGCTACTGTGAATCATGAAACTATGAATATTTAAGTACAAGGTTTGTGTGGACATATGTGTTCATGTCTCTTGATTTTACACTTAGGAGTGAGTTTGTTGAATCTTATGGTAACTTTTTAAGCAACTGCTGAATGTTTTCCAAAGAAGTTGCACCATTTTACATTCTTACAAACAATGCATGACTTTTGTTTTAATCTAATGTTACAAGTTAAATAATACAGTTTAATTTTTCTTATTTCATAGTGAAAATAAATTTATTCATTGCATTTCAATTTCTCCATAAGACATGTCTGTTGGTATTAAAATAAAACATCATATTTGTTATTTTCAATTTTTTTCTATTGTGTGTTTATTTACTCACCTAATCCAGATTTCTTTGTTGAGGTGATGTTTCTTTTTTAAATGTTGAATGTTTTGTGTTTAAACATATTGGTCATTAGCCAAAGTGACTTATAAAATTTTTACCTTCTGAATATTTCGAGGTTTTTTTTTTTTTTTTTTTGAGACAGAGTCTTGCTCTGTTACCAGGCTGGAGTGCAACTGCAATCTCAGCTCACTGCAATTTCCACCTCCTGGGTTCAAGTGATTCCCCTGCCTCTGACTCCTGAACAGCTGGGACTACAGACATGTGCCACCATGCCCATTTAATTTTTTTT
Organism: Colobus angolensis palliatus; assembly: GCF_000951035.1. Taxonomy (NCBI): domain Eukaryota; kingdom Metazoa; phylum Chordata; class Mammalia; order Primates; family Cercopithecidae; genus Colobus; species Colobus angolensis. Next base: position 2,589,744 of record NW_012115844.1, on the reverse strand, counting down.
TTTTTTGTATTTTAGTAGAGATTGGGTTTCACCATATTGGCCAGACTGGTCTCGATCTCCTGACCTCACGATCCACCTGCCATGGCCCCCTAAAGTGCTGGGATTACAGGCGTGAGCCACCACACCTGGCCTTTGAGGTCAATTTTTATAAATAATCCAATCTATGTATAGTTGTAAAGTGAATATGATCATTTTTAATTAGTCACAGAATTTCTTAGAACATTATTAGTTCAATGTCATTCATTATATGAGATTTCCCTATTGTTTACATTTAGTGTCTATCTCATAAGTTTATTGGGAAGACTCAAGGACCTAACTCATATATAGCTTGGGGGGTAGGGAAGGGAAGACTGGCACATAGAGACAACTCAGTATAAGTGGCTGTTTTTATTCAATCATACCAAAGTAAAAATCTCCTTTTACAATTCTGTTTCTGTCAGTTTCTTCTAATGTCTCTAAGATTATTTATTCATATGTTCAGATTTCGTACTATTCAACTTATACTTACTGGTGTCGCAACTTTATAATTAAATATCTTTCATCATAATTTAAAGCTTTTTATTAACACTTTTAATTTAATTCTAATTTATCTGACTCTAATACTGGCACCTTTACCTTCCTACATTTAAGCATGAGTGAAAAAACAATCTTGTTTATTCTTTTTTAGGTTCTTTTTTCTCTGAATCATTTTGATCACATGTATTTCTCCAAATGAATATCATTTTATTTTATTTTTAATCCATTCTGGAAATTAATTTCCCCTGGCAGCAAAGTTTGAGTCTGTGATGTTCATTAGGATGATTTTTATTTGTTCTCTCCGATGTCATTCTATACTCTGCTGTTCTACACTTTCCGGATTGCATAGAGCACCCTTGACATAAGTAACTCCAGCTTAGAAAAAGACTTCATTCTACATTTCACAGGGCACTTTGCCAACAAGGACAAAATGTGTTGCTTACTAAACAAATAAAAAAGTAATAATAAAGACCGCATCCAACCAGATAAGGACATGAAACAGGCACACTGTTCCTCTGTGAGTCCTCACCTGAGGATTCTGTGATCATAAAGGAGCAGGGCTTCAGCAGCCCACAGCAGCTTGCTTCACTGACGCTGTCTTGTTATCACTTGTGATTTTAGGCACCGAGCATCTGCCATGGAAGGCTCTGCCCACATCAAGGACAATTTATTTTCCTTTGAGTATTACGTGAGTCCATTTTCATCACTATAAAGGAATACTCGAGGCTGAGTAATTTATGAAGAAAAAGAGGTTTAGTTTGGCTCATGGTCCTGCAGGCTTTACAGGAAGCGTAGTGTCAGCATCTGCTTCTGGTGAGGGCTTCAGAAAGCTTGCAATCATGGTGGAAGGTGAGGTGGGGAGCAAGAGAGGGAGTGACAGAGGTGGGAGGTGCCACACCCTTTTAAACAACTATATCTTGCATTAACTCAGAGGAATAACTCACTCATTGCCATGAGGAAGACACCAAACCATTCATGAGGGATCTGCCCTCATAACCCAAATACCTCCTACCAGGGCCCACTTCCGACAATGGAGATTACATTTCAACATAAGATATGGAGGGGACGGATATCCAAAAACCATATCAGTTAGAAACTCAACAATGGAACTAGTGTGTTGAATGATAGTTCTCCTTTAAGTTCTTTGAGAAATCTCCAAACTGCTTTCCACAGTGGCAGAGCTAATTTACATTTTCACCAACAGGGTATAAGCATTCCTTTTTCTCTACAGCATCACCAGCATTTGTTGTGTTTTGGCTGTATAGTAATAGCCATTCTGACTGGTATGAGATACTGTCTATCTCATTACGATTTTAATTTGTATTTATCTAATGATTTCCAATGTTGAGTATTGGTTTCTATGTTTGTTTGCCATGTTGATGTCTTCTTTAGGGAGTGTCTGTTCATGTTCTTTGCCCACTTTTTAATGGGGTTATTTGTTTTGTTTGTTTGTTAATTTGTGAAGGTTTCTTGTAGATGCTGGATATCAGTCCTTTGTTAGACGCACAGTTTGCAAATATTTTCTCCCATTCTATTGGTTGTTTGTTTACTCTGTTAATAGTTTCTTTTGCTCTACAGAAGTTCTTTAGTTTAATTAATTAGGTACCACTTGTCCATTTTTGTTTTTGCTGCAATTGCTTTTGAGGAAAGAATAATAAACACTTACTATATTTTTCAGGAACTATGTACTCATTGGCTCCATCCCTATTTCTCAAACTGAGAATTCTCACAAGGACTTGTCTTGTTTCTTCTGTCATCCATGAGGGGTGTGGTACCTGACACACAGCTAGTGTATAGCAATTGAGTTTTGAAGGAATGAATAAGCGAGTGAGTTTTATAGACTCCCAGAGCTAGTAGTGACTCCATTTGACTGAAAAGAAAATCAGAGCTCTGAGATGTGGAGAGGCTTGCCAGCACATTATAGTTACTTAGTGGTAGGAGCAAGTCAAGAGTTCAGGTCCCCTGCCATCCAACCCCACAGAATCTGCTCAATCTTACCATATGTTTGAAATTCTAGAAGTGAAAGCTTTTACTTTTTTCTTCTACTTTTTGTAAGTAGTGCTAAATGATTAAAAAAAGAACGGGGGTATAATTTAAACTGCCTGTGATGAAAATAAATTAGTAGGAGGCATCCTGAAAGTCCAGGAACTAATATCCATCCACAGCAGCAGGCATATGTTTTTCCTGGCATACTTTCATTCTGAATGTAAGCAAACACATAAGTTGGTATTTCATTACTTTAAGCATTTTTATTAAGGTGTTTTGTATATGTCAGTGGTGTAGGAAGAGAGAAAGATTAAAAAGAAATTTCATGTTATAACATATTTTGAAACATTCTATATTTCTAAAACAGTTTATTTTTGGTTCTTTTACTCAGCATGCAATCTTGACAATTTGGAGATAGAAAAATCTCTAACAGACAAGACCAATTTGACACAAATTCTTATGTACTTAGAATATCTGACACAGGCTGCCTAAATTTGAATACTATAGCTTCACTTCTTTATAGCTCTGTAACGTTGGAAAGTAAAAAAGCATTTGGGGTCCATATTTCCTCATGTGAAAATGTATTGTTAAATTTAAAAAAAACTCTAACATCTACTTCATCAGCATGTCAAAATACTCAAAAATGTTACACAAGATAATATATGTAATTCATCTGGCACATTGTCTGACACATTTTAAATACTCATCATTTAGCTGTTCTTGGAACAAACTGCCTTAAGACTCAGTGTGTTAAAGCAATAGAAATCTAAAAATTTTTGAGCTCATAGAAGTACCGAGTAAAATAGTTGTTAATAAGGGTTGGAGTAGTTTGGAGGAGGGGAGGGTTCAGGAGATGCTGATTACAGAATACAAAAGAAGGAATAAATTCAAGAGATCTATTGTGCAACACAGTAACTATAGTTAACAATATATCGTATTCTTGAAGAATGTGAAGAATGAATGTAGAATGTTCTCATCACAAAAATAATAACTATGTGAGGTAATTCATATGTTAATTAGCTAGATTTACCTATTACATAATGTCTACATACGTCAAAACATTATGTTGTACACGGCACATATATTCAGTGTTACCTGTCAATGAAAGAAGGAAAGAAAGAAAAGAAATGAAAGGAAAGAAGGAAGGAAGAAAAGAAAGAAAGAGAAAGAGAAAGAAAGCAAGAAAGTTTTTTTTTTTTTTCTTGTAAATTTGTTTAAGTTATTTGTAGATTCTGGATATCAGCCCTTTGTCAGACGGATAGATTGCAAAAAATTTTCTCCCATTCTGTAGGTTGCCTACATGGAAAGCAGTTTGAAGGTTTCTCAAAGAACTAAAATTAGAATTACCATTTGTCTCAGCAATCCCATTACTACACTCAAAGGAAAATAAATAAATCATTCCACCAAAAAGACATTTGCACTTGTATGTTTATTGCAGCACTGTTCATAATGACAAAGACATAGATTTGACTCAGGTGCTCATCAATGGTGGATGGGATAAAGAAAATGTGATAAGACACAAGAACAGAAAATCGAACACCGCATGTTCCCACTCATAGGTGGGAACTGAACAATGAGATCACTTGGACTCGGGAAGGGGAACATCACACACTGGGGCCTATTATGGGGAGGGGGGAGGGGGGAGGGATTGCATTGGGAGTTATATCTGATATAAATGACAAGTTGATGGGTGCAGCACACCAACATGGCACAAGTATACATATGTAACAAACCTGCACATTGTGCGCATGTACCCTAGAACTTAAAGTATAATAATAATTTTAAAAATGGTGGAAAAAAAAAGAAAATGTGATAATATGTACACCACAGAATACTCCACATCATGAAAAAGAAAGAAATCAAGTCCCTTGCAGCAACATGGATGCATTTGGAGGCCATTATCCTAAATGAATTAAAGCAGGAACAGAAAATCAAACACCATGTGTTCTCACTCATAAGTGAGAGCTAAATATTGGGTATACAATGGATACAAAGATGGAATAATAAACTCTCAGAATTCCAACAGGAAAGAGTGAAGAAGGGGAACAAGGATTGAAAATACCTATTGGGTACTATGTTTGCTAATTGGGCAACAGAATCATTAGAATCCCAAACCTCAGTATCATGCAGTATATCCATGTAAAAAACCTGCACGGCTATTCCCTTAATCTAAAATAAAAAAGAAAATAAATCATAACATAATATTAAACTGGGATCTAAAGTAGTATCTCATAGAGTAGCAACACATTTTCCTATTAGTAAATTTGAGCATCTTTTTATATATTTCTGGCCATTAGTATTTGCTATTGAATAGTACCTACTCATATATTTTTGTCAATTTTTATTTTGGGATTTTTGTTTTGTTATCTTTTCTTTATGATTTTGTCAAGCTTGCAAGATGTCGTTGTTTTTATTTTGTTTTTGTTTAGGAGTATTGTTCTGTTGCTCAAGCTGGAGTACAGTGTTCACTCTGTATGACAGTTTCTTTTGCTGTGCAGAAGCTCTTTAGTTTAATTAGATTCCATTAGTCAATTTTGGCTTTTATTGCCATTGCTTTTCGTGTTTTAGTCATGAAGTCTTTGCCCATACCTATGTCCTGAATGGTATTGTCTAGGTTTTCTTCTAGGATTGTTATGGTTTTAGGCCTTATGTTTAAGTCTTTAATCCATCTTTGAGTTAATTTTTGTATAAGGTATAAAGAAGGGCTCCAGTTCCAGTTTTCTGCATATGGCTAGCCAGTTTTCCCAACACCATTTATTAAATAGGGAATCCTTTATCCATGGCCGGATTCATGCATGCATCTGAAAGTTGGATTGCAGCCTTCTCTAGATTGGCATTGGCTGGGGCAACTTAACTAAGACAGCTCTGCTCACGTGCCTTCATCCTCCTTCCAGTAATCATGAGCCATCTCAGGCATGTTCTTCGCAAAGAAATGGTGGAAGCACAAGAGCAAGCAAACTTCATATGCAAACGTTTTAAACAATTTTGCTTGCTTGAATTTTATAAACATCTTACTTGGTCAAAGTAAATCTCATGCCAAGACTAAGGGTAGAAATGTACTCCTCCAATCCATTTTCCTTGGTATAAATACACTACAAAACCAAAGAGCAAAGAACATAGATACAGGGAAAGGTGATAGGTTGGGGCCAATAACACATTCTACAACAAACACTCAAATGTACAATACTAAGTAATATTAACTCTATCATTTACTTCCTAAATCTTTTTACATAAAATACCTTATGTCTTCCCAAACAATTGGATGACACAGAGTACTAGTTCAAACTGTTTCTAATATAAGTAGACTGAGTCTTGGCAAGCAGTAAAGTTTGTATATTCCCAGACATCACTCAGCAGCTTAGACAGCTACTCTATTCTGAACCTGTCAGAAATGGGTAATACAATGACACATCCCATTATCTCATTTCCAGGTGTATTTCATTCACCTTATTGTCCTTTCAGATGTAACACCTGGAAACTGTTGATCCTATCTTGTAAACATGTATTCTCTTCTTGCAGTTTTCAGTTGCAGAATTACCATTCATGGCTTTATATAGGTTCTGCTCCTCTGCAGAGATCTTCTCTTCATTTATTAAAGTTATTCTTTTCTTTAATTCTTTGAGCATATTTTTATTTCTTTTTATCCACTTAGTAGAAATAAGTTGATTTATTTAATCCAAGACATTAGCTCAACTGGCTCTTCACCTGAAGAAAATTCAAATTAGTTTCCAATTTATATCATACTCTAGAATTCAATTCTAAATGGATTAAAAAGTTAAGATTTAAAAAGAGCAATAAAAATTATAATAAATAACTTGTGAAACTGAAAATATAATCCAGGATTTGAGAAAAACTTTCCTCATTAAAATGGAAACTCCAACCGGTGGACTACATAATATAGAAAAAGTAGAGATTACAAATACATTTGACAGACAATGTGTTATGATCTATACATGTAACGATCTTAGGGCCAGGCACAGTAATCCCACCACCAGGAGGATCGCTTGAGGCCAAGAGTTTGAGACCATGCTGAGCAACATATGGAGATTCCATCTCTACAATTTTTTTTAAAACTTAGCCAGGTATGCTGGTGTATGCCTGTAGTCCCAGCTACATGGGAGACTGATGTGCAATAATTGTTTGAGCCCACAAATCTGAGGATACGGTGAGTAATGATCATGCCACACTGTACTCTACCTTGAGCAACAGAACAAACTCTAAAACAAAAACAAAATAAAAACAATGATATCTTGCAAGCTTGACAAAATCATAAAGAAAAGATAACAAAACAAAAATCCCAAAATAAAAATTGACAAAAATATGTGAGTAGATACTATTCAATAGCAAATACTAATGGCCCGAAATATATAAAAAGATGCTCAAATTTACTAATAGGAAAATGTGTTGCTACTCTATGAGATACTACTTTAGATCCCAGTTTAATATTATGTTATGATTTATTTTCTTTTTTATTTTAGATTAAGGGAATAGCCATGCAGGTTTTTTACATGGATATACTGCATGATGCTGAGGTTTGGGATTCTAGTGATTCTGTTGCCCAATTAGCAAACATAGTACCCAATAGGTATTTTCAATCCTTGTTCCCCTTCTTCACTCTTTCCTTTTGGAATTCTGAGAGTTTATTATTCCATCTTTGTGTCCATTGTATACCCAATATTTAGCTCTCACTTATGAGTGAGAACACCTGGTATTTGATTTTCTGTTCCTGTTTTTATTCATTTAGGATAATGGCCTCCAAATGCATCCATGTTGCTACAAAGGACTTGATTTATTTCTTTTTCATGGTTGTGGAGTATTCTGTGGTGTATATCTTACCACATTTTCTTTATCCAATCCACCATTGATGAGCACCTGCATCAAATCTATGTCTTTGTCATTATGAACAGTGCTGCAATAAACATACCAGTGCAAGTGTCTTTTTGGTGGAATGATTTACTTATTTTCTTTTGAGTGTAGTAATGGGATTGCTGAGACAAATGGTAGTTCTAAGTTCAGTTCTTTGAGAAACCTTCAAACTGCTTTCCATAGGGGCTAATTTGCATCCTCACCAACAGTATATAAGCACTCCCTTTTCTCTACAAACTTGCCACCATGTTATTAAGTTTTTAATTATAACCATTCTGACTGGTGTGAGATGGCATGCCATTGCGGGTTTGATTTGCATCTCTGATGATTAGTGATGCTGAGCATTTTCTAGGTTTTCTTCTAGGATTTTGATCCTTGAGGTCTTACATTTAAGTCTGATGCATCTTGGGTTAATTTTTATACAGAGTGAGAGATAGGGTCCAGTTTTCATATTATCTGGAAGCCTTTGGAATCTGATCATGCAATGAGCACAACAGGGCTCTGTCCCTGGTTAGTTTATAGAATTTGGGGATGGTTCTGTCTTTCCTGTTTCATTTTTCCACCCCCATCTGATAGAGACCACACATCTCATTGTAAAATATACTGTTGGCAAATCCCTCATACACTGTTATATTAGCACACAGCTCAATCCTTGTTCCCTATTTCCAACCACAGTCAATCAAACTGGTCTCCTGCTAACCAAGTTTCCATTCTTGGTAGAGAAGGGAAACGGGGATAATGGAAGACCAGAGAGACAATGGAAGACTTTTCATGTCCCTAATGATCTATTTAGGCACCTCATTTGCTCTGTATTCTGCCATTATTATTATTTATCAGCCACTGAGATGTCTTCTTTTGAGAAGTGTCTATTGAAGACCTCTGCCCACTTTTTAATGGAGTAATTTGTTTTTTTCTTGCGTATTTGTTTTTGTTATTTATTGATTCTGGATATTAGTCCTTTGTTAGATGCGTAGCTTATAAATATTTTCTCCAATTCTGTAGGTTGTCTCTTTACTTTTACTCTGTTGATAGTTTCTTTTGTTGTGCAGAAGTTCTTTAGTTTAATTAGGTCGCAATTGTCAATTTTTGGTTTTGTTGCATTTGCTTTTCATGACTTAGTCATCAATTGTTTGTCTAGGCCAAAGGCTAGAAGAGCATTTCCTAGGTTTGCTTTTAGGATTTCTATCTTTGAGGTCTTACATGTAAGTCTTTGATCCATCTTGAGTTAATTTTTGTACAGAGTGAGACATGATGGTCCAGTTTCATTTTTTGCATATGGTTGGCCAGTTTCCCAGGGTCATTTATTGATAGAATATCTTTTCCTTATTGTTTATTTTTGTCAGTCTTGTCAAAGATCAGTCAGTTTTAGGTGTGCAGCTTTATTTTAGGGGTCTCTGTTCTGTTCCACTGACTTGTGTATGTGTGTTTGTACCAGTACCATGACGTTTGGGTTACTGTAGCCTTGTAGTATGGTTTGAAGTTGAGTAATGTGATGCCTCCAACTTTATTTTATTTTTTTGCTTAGAGTTGCCTTAGCTATGAATGGGAAAAGTTGGAAGCATTCCTGCTAAGAACTAGAACAAGACAACGATGTCCACTCTCACCAGCCCTGTTCAACATAATACTGAAAACCCTAGTCAGAGCAATTAGGCAAGAGAAAAAAACAAAAAGCCTCCAAATAAGAAAAGAAGCAATTAAATAAGAAAAGAAGCAATCAATTATCTCTCTTCACTAGTGATAGGATTCTATGCCAAAAGACCACAATGATTCTGCCAAAAACTCCTATATCTGATAAACGGCTTCAGCAAAGTATCAAGATACAAAATCAACAAACAAAAATCATTAGCGTTTCCATATACCAATAAAGTTGAATCTAAGGACTAAATGAAGAATACAATCTCATTGACAACAGCCATACACACAAAAATAAAATACCTAGGGCTACAGCTAAACAGGGAGATAAAAGATCTCTACAAAGAGAATGACAAAACATTGCTGAAAGAAATCAGATATGACACAAACAAATGTAAAAGCATTTCATGCTCCTGGGTTGGAAGAATCAATTCCATTTAAATGTCCACATGGCCCAAAGCAATCTACAGATTCAATGCAATTCCTGTCAAACTAACAATGTCATTTTTTCACATAATTTAAAAAAAAAAAAACTATTCTAAAACTCATAGAGAATCGAAAGAAAGCCTGAATAGACAAGGCAATGCTTTTTTAAAATGTATTTCCAGTATATAGTTTGAAGTTTTTTTCTCTGCTAAATATAACATATGGACATGCTTAACGTTGGTTTCTATTGACTGTGCCTTTTTTTCTGTGTACAGATCACACTGTGTGTGAATCACACACTGTTTCTATGTTTTTGGTTTGGTTTTTAAACTAGACAGTTAAAGATACTACTGTACACCTATTTTGTATCCTCTCATATTATTCTGGTGATGATTATTTTTATGTTTTTGTTCTATAGGTAGTTCAGTTGTTTGAACCCAGACTGCAACCATTATCTCTTCCACGGTGTAGAGCAGCTGAAATCTCTACACACTCCTTCTAGCTTCAAGCTGCTGCTATCTTAGCCTGGTTCTCTTGAGGTTCCCCCTTTGTGTTTATAATTTACTAAATCATCAACAAAGATTTGGGTGGTGCTTCTACTCAGGTTTTTCAGTTTACCCTTTCTCAATTCCCTTGATTTTTGAAAATTTCCCCACTATTTTTCAGCTTTTCTCATTTTTTTTTCAGTCTCTGTCTCCTGACACCTCAAGTCAGTAAACCTTCATATTTTCACCATGAGAGCTACATATTTGGAAAATGCATTTATTTTACAAAATTAGCAGACTCATAGCTTTCACACAGTACAGTTCTATCCTTTTCCATATTTAATTGCATTTTCATTGAGTCTCCTGAGTCTCCCACCAGTGTGCAAGATCAGTCAAGAATTTCCACATAGTGTATAGTCAGATTTTAGGTCCAATTCTCTTCCAAAACTAGATTCGTTTTTTTGACATCTTAAGCTACTAAGGCAGTGGTTTTCTGCTGCCACAGTAATGAAGTGTGCCCTGCAGTAACAAAGGCACAAACTTGCAATTATTACCATTTTCAGTTGGAATTTTTAAAGAATAAACTCTTTACTGGCTTCTGTCTGTTATTAGATATTTTCAAGTGCTTTTAAGTGGTTGTTTTTTATACTGTGTCTAGGCTTTACACTACTCATCTGAAGGAGTATCTTATGAGCACTTCACCTCACTGAGTACCAGAAATCCTCTGCCTGTGGGTATTGGAGAATGGTGAGAATGCTGGCAGACTCCTCAGAGTGTTTTGAAGGATATAAAAGTAGACTTTGAAGAGAAGATGACAGGACCATATGCCAAAACTACCAATCACGTGAAGTGCTCAGGAGGTTGATAAATAAGTACCATAGTGCAGTTAAATAGAAAAGACCCCTAAGAATCTGACATTTTTAAAAGGTGGCCAGGAAATAATTCCTGGGAATACCTCTGGGAATCAGAGAGGACATGAACCCAACCTCCAAATTATAAGGACGAATGAACAGCTTTAGAGGACTACAGATGAAATAGCGTCTTCATAACTGAACTCGGTGAAATGCAGGAAATACAGAAAACATTCTAAGAAGAGAACTGAGAATATACTAGGCTTGCAAACCTTAGGAGCTGTTGAAGATAATGTAAGAAAAGTGCTTTTCAATGGATTCTTCCTTCTGAAACCACCCTATTCCCAGATTCTGTCATTTAATAGCTGTGTAAATGTGAGCAAGTTATTAAACTTGCTAACACTCATTTATGAGCACACAGTAGAAACTCAATAGATATTAAGTGCTATGTACTATTATATGCATTCAAGATTTTAGAAGACAGAAGGCAAGATGTTGGAGAGGAGAAATGAGGGGATGTGTGAACGGAAAGGAATCACTGACTATTATAAGAATGCAGGGATTAGGAAGAGCCAATAGTCTGCAGTTGTATGGTTTGGGATAGTGCATCTCTAAATAGATAAGGAGTAATCTGGGCTTAATCGTGGCATATTTATGAAATTATGTAAAAGTTGTGTAGAATTTTCAGACCTCACGGAACAGTGAAATCAAATGACTAGTAAATGGCCATAGTATCTCACCATCACTGCCTTTCCTCAACTTCTCTGAGAAGAGAAGTTAACCAAGTACATCCCATCCATAAAGGTCACAGGGAGATACACAGTGGGCAGTTTCCTCTTGGAATAGTTCTCTAATTCCTTCAGGTTTAGTGAAAGGATATGGCCTGAAATAACTTGTTTGTGAGACTATCAGTTTAAAGGGAGTAGTCAGAACCAGTGTATCACCTGGAAAACAACAAAAATGACAAAGAATTGCACATTAGTGAAGATTTTAACTAGATACTTGAATTTAGGGAGAAGAAATAATGAGGTCCTCAATATTTTCTGCTGTTCATTCAAGATCTACAAAGAAAGAAAAAGAAAACTTAAAGAGATTCAGAATCTAAAAATTAACCAACTAGGAGCTAGAAACCACGGTTTTATTATGAACTAAGCAAGTTTCTATATAAAATCAGAGTATTATTGAACACTAAGGATTCCTTGCAGTTTTAGCATGCTAGAACAAAAAGAAAGTAGGAGTGTAGACAGCAAAGGGAATGATAGACTTTATATAGAGCCAGGTATCTTAGGCCTAAAATTGCCATTTAGTTGTTAAGGAGGCTTTGTAGCTAAAAGTGTGGATTCTAGAGCCAGACATTCTAAGTTTGAATTTCAGCTTTGCTATTAAATAACTATTTTAACTTGTACATATTATTTATAAACACCTTACTCTGTTAAATTGAACTAAATTTAGGCTTCAGAAGCCTCTGTGTGAGTCATATGTAATAAACTATAACATAACTCAGTACATAAACAAACTGACAACCTAACAGGAATTTGCTTTTGTAATAGCTGAGTCTCAGTCAATCACAGCAGCTGAGCAGCCAACTAGCTGTTTCTGTACCTCATTGCCATTTTTTGTCCGTAAATGTTACACGACCATAGGTAGCCCCAGAGCCATTCTGAACCTACTCTGGTTTCTGGAGCTGCCTGATTCCTGAATCTTTCTTTTCTCAATTAAAATATGCTAAATTGGCTGGACATGGTGGCTCACACCTGTAATTCCGACACTTTGGAAAACCGAGGTGGTGTGATCACAAGGTCAGGAATTCGAGACCAGCCTGGCTGATATGGTGAAATCCTGTCTCTACTAAAAATACAAAAATTAGATGGGCTTGGTGGCTGGCACCTGTAGTCCCAGCTACTCAGGAGGTTGAGGCAGGAGAATCGCTTGAACCCAGGAGGTGGAGGTTGCGGTGAGCCAAGGTCACCCCACTGCACTCTAGCCTGGGTGACAGAGCAAGACTCTGTCGCGAAAAAAAAAAAAAAGTTGAATTTTTGCTTTTTAAATATCAAATTGGTGTCAGAAGTAGGTTTTAAGCTACATCTTCCACCAAGCCTTAGGACCAATCATTGAGTGAGCAAACAAAGTATCCACCAGGTCCATTGTGCCCACTGGTGTCTTGAAGCAATGGGGAATTATGAGTCAGCTCTCACTTGGATTCTGAAGTTCCATGGATTTGTGTTTTGATCTATCTGAGTTTATTTGAACAAATTTTTTATCTTGACTGGATTTGTAAGTCACAGCAGAACTGGACTGGCTCAAGAATTGAACTGGATTCAATAAATAACTGAACTTGGATCCACAGTCCTCAAATGTCTGACTGGGTCAGACAGAAACGGGCAGTAAATGGCAATAAATGCAGGGGGTGCAAACTCTGGCTTTCAGAAATTGACACATGCTTTGAGCTCTATTTTTTTTCTTAGTTTTTCTTGTACAGTTACATAAGGAAAAAACACTGGATAAGTTCATCAAGGGGACCTTAGAGTCAAAGCCAAGATTCTACAAAAAAATAGAATTCCTAATTTCTGAAGAACAAAGTATTTCACCTTCTAACTATGCCTACCTTTACATGAATAAGTTCTTGGCCCTGGAAGCAGCAAATTCTTGTAAGAGTGATGAAATATTACTAAAGTGATAATTTAAAATTGTCATGGTCAGAATGTAAAACTTTCCAAATGAACAACACTACACTTTAAGAAGTGCATTTAAAAATAAGAGCTCCTGAATTAGTTTCATTCTGAGATACCTATCGATGTGTAGAAGCTTCTAAAATATTTCAAAATGTTTATTGCCTCTTTTGAAAAACTCGACAAAAGGCAAATTAAAAAACCTTATATTACTAATTAATAAGTAATATAAAATCTGCTAGACTTTTGGCTTACCATGCTACACTGAAGACAAAAAAGTAAAGTAGCCCATTGTATAAAATGTTTATCAAAGACACGTTCTCAGGTAAAGTAGATTTGATTCTGTTTATCAGAGATATCCATGCTGAATCCAGGCGTAATGGATGTTATATTTGCCCTGTTTGTTAATGAGCTCCGCCTTTTCCTCGATAATTTTAGATGAGGTAAAAAGTCTTCCTGGTGAACTAAATACACTTTTCTGACATATAGCTGGCTATTTTGAAACACTTTGGCAAAAATATACATCTACAAAGGAAATCTTCATTTGTAAGGATGTCTGCTTCTCTGCACCACAGGGAAATGTCAGAGGACTACATCATTAGAAACACATACAATAGAAGATGCATTAGTTTACATTTAGATAACAATTCTTACCTTTGATTAAGGTCCTTTTACTGGCCATCTTGTATTATTGGGGACTTTACCTATACTCTTATTTCTTGGCTTGGGCAAATGATGCTATTCAGACCTAAAATCTCAGCTTTGTGCCACTAAGATGTTAACTTTCTACCTTGTTTTACTTAAGCTATCAGTTTGAAAACTCAAATTTAGGTTAAAAAATGTTTAGATGGCTATAAAAATGGGATAAGTGGAGCAAACAGAGATGAGATTAAAACAAACATTAAATCTATCAAAGATTGTATGGATCAAAGAGATCTCTACTGGTCCTCCAACATTACAGGGCCCCAAACCAGTGCATTTTATTTACCCCAGTTTGGAAAAATGTTTAAAATTATAAGATAGAAATTACAATGAGCAAACTAGCTAACAATTGCTTAGAACTATAGTCACACAGATTAATCAAGAAAAGGACAATAGTCCTTTGACTTAACTCCTTGTTGGAAAGAATAAAATTTTATAGATAAACATGTGATAGTTTCAAAATTATTTTTCAGTAAATTGAAGTCTTAACATCATGTTAGAATATGTAACAGATACTCATTAAATGTCTGAGTCATTCCTAAGTAGTTTAAAATATTGAAACATTAATTGCTGAAAGCAGGTTTAGAATATATTTATTTTGACTGTCTTAGTCCATTTTATATAGCTATCAAGGAATACCTGAGACTGGGTAATTTTTGTTAAAAGTTCATTTGGCTCATAATTCTGCTGACATATTGGACATCTGATGAAAGTCTCAGGCTGCTTCTACCCACAGAAGAAGGCAAAAGGGGAGCTGGCATGTGCAGAGATAACATGATGAGGGAGGAAGCAAGAGAAAGGGTTGGGAGGTGCCAGGCTCTTTATATTATGACAACCAGCTCTCATAGGAATTAATAGAGTGAGACTCACTCACTGCCACAAGGACAACACCACGCCATTCATGAGGAATCCACCCCCACGATACAAACACCTCCCATTAGGCCACACCTCCAACAGTGGGAATCAGATTTCAATATGAGGTTTTAGGGGACAAACGTTCAACTGCAGCATCAACATCTTGCTTTTATATAATACAGAAAATATGAATATATTTGGGTCTGTTAATAACCATGAAAACATGTGTCATGAGAAAACATATTTCTGCAAGTTATAAAATGGTTCTTATCTACAAAATGGTGATATAAAATAGTTCAAAACTTTTTATTTCTTAAGTTTTCACTAAAAGGTAATGTTATTAGCATTAAAAAAAACTCCTTATATGAGGAAAGTAAGATATGTTTTTGGTAAATGAAGCTTATATGGTAGGTGTGTTTTAGGTTAGGAAAAAATAAAGTTAATTTTTGTTCTAACATAGTGAGAAAGAGAAAAGATTTGTGGAAGATGAATCTTGCTTTTATATAATACAGAAAATATGAACATCTTGATGTTGGGTTAGTTTTATAAACCATGTGGTCTCTTCATTAGAGTTCTGGGAAATCTTACACAGTCCAATTGCATAATCTTAAGATTATAAAAAAACTATGTTTATCAGATTCCCTTCCATCCTTTCTTTCTATAAGTCTCCTTGAACAAGAAGCAATTTTCGACTGTAGTTGACTGCAAATGCTTTTAGAGAAGAAGTAAAACCACTGTGGATGACAGTGACTTAGACTGTCCAAGGTTAAAATCTGAGACTTAATTATAACCAGCACTTGACAAGGAAATTTGGTTATTTCTGTGATAGAAAGCATTTTAACATGGTAACTAAAATTATGTTCATGTTAGATTTATAGAAATCTCATACTTTTTTAGAACACTCATATCAATAATATACCAGTAAATATAATCCTAAAAATTTAGCATCACGTATCATTTGGTGATTCTTTCCATGTAATCTAAAATGTTAAATTAGACCTATTAGTTTAGTATCTCTATTTCACAAGGTGAGAAACACATCTTTTATTGCAGCTGGGTAGCCAACTGGAAAATACCAAAGTCAAATTAAGGTTAAGAAAATGATTTAATTTAGAATTTGATTTTGTGCAATCTGTCAAAAAATCCAATATTTCAAACACTTGGTCAAAATAGGATCACAGATCACTGTGAAATAATACCCATCCATTTAATGAGAGTGATAACAAAAAGAATTTAAGAGCAAATACAGTAAATTATATAGTGGTGGAAAAACCTTAACTCTTTAAAAGAGAGGACTTAGTTTCTTTGTCATCAAAACTTAATATAAACAACATAAAGCACAGGGATTCATGCTGATAAAACACAGAATCTGTTTTGTTTTGACCAGTTACTTAAAAGGTTAAAAGAAGAGACTTTCACTATTTTCCATGAACAGCAGATCAATACTCCAGGAAAATCTTGTTGCTTTAATAGAGACCAAATTCCAGTTTTGTATTGTATATTTTTTATATAAATCTCAATTTTTAGAAAAAAAAACTTTAAATAATTCCCTTTTAATTTTAGCCAACATGATCACACATAAAATTCCTTTTACAAGATTATATTTGGGTCTGTTAATAACCATGAAAACAGGTGTCATGAGAAAACATATTTCTGCAAGTTATAAAATGGTTCTTACCTACAAAATGGTGATATAAAATAGTTCAAAACTTTTTATTTCTTAAGTTTTCACTAAAAGGTAATGTTATTAGCATTAAAAAAAACTCCTTATATGAGGAAAGTAAGATATGTTTTTGGTAAATGAAGCTTATATGGTAGGTGTGTTTTAGGTTAGGAAAAAGTAAAGTTAATTTTTGTTCTAACATAGACTATCTCACCAAATGATAAGTGATGCTAAATTTTTAGGATTATATTTACTGGTATATTATTGATATGAGTGTTCTAAAAAAGTATGAGATTTCTATAAATCTAACATGAACATAATTTTAGTTACCATGTTAAAATGCTTTCTATCACAGAAATAACCAAATTTCCTTGTCAAGTGCTGGTTATAATTAAGTCTCAGATTTTAACCTTGGACAGTCTAAGTCACTGTCATCCACAGTGGTTTTACTTCTTCTCTAAAAGCATTTGCAGTCAACTACAGTCGAAAATTGCTTCTTGTTCAAGGAGACTTATAGAAAGAAAGGATGGAAGGGAATCTGATAAACACAGTTTTTTTATAATCTTAAGATTATGCAATTGGACTGTGTAAGATTTCCCAGAACTCTAATGAAGAGACCACATGGTTTATAAAACTAACCCAACATCAAGCAGAACAAGAATGAATTAAATATGAAGGAAATAGGCAGATTTTTATGCTAAGTCCAGCAATCCTGAAGTTGTTAAGTGATCTAAATAAACTTCATGATCCAAGTCAAATTACCTATGATAGCCCATTTAACAAACAGTTCTGTGTACCCAATTTAGAGACTCAAAGTCGATATTTAAAATTATGTAAATCAAATGCTAAATGTTAATTCATGAAGAGCCTGGATAGCTTTCTGGTTTTGCTGAGTCATTAAAGCTCTCACTACTAAAAGCTCTCCAATCCATGACTCATCATGGAAGATACAAAATTATCAAAACTATGAAAAAAAAATTGTGTAGTGACTGTTCTAAAATTGCTACAATGTTTATGATCCATGTTTGGCTTGTCAAATCTATAATCCTTGAAATTCAATGAAAATTTTTGGTTCATTTCTGCTACCTGATGGGTCATTTGAACATTAATAGAGGGATTTCATTCAATTGCCATTTCAGTGCATGTTTTCTCATTGTATAGGATCTTTTTCATGCATGAAGGCTGACGCTATAAAAGCAGTTAAAAGGCTATTAGAAAATATGTTTTGCTCACTGGGCATGCCTGGAGAAATCTCCAGCAATAGAAGTACTTGTTTCACTGTACAAGTTGTAAAACAGTTAAATAAGGAATTACAAATGCAAAAGTATTAGGTAAAGCTAACTGAATTAATTGGATTTCCTTGGTCAAAGGCACTGCCGATGGATGGAAACAACATTCATTTCCAATGAAATGTAAGTTGACCACGTATAGTTACCTTATGGCCTATGTTCCTAATAATAGAATGTCATGTATCTCCTGCTCTCCTGAACTCTAATATGACTAAATGCTTCAAGGTTTTATAGCATTATATCAAAGCATATTTTCTTTAGGTAAGAGAAGCATTCTGTGATCTATTGATCAAGGATAACCAAACCTCTTCTGATCTAAAACCTAGAGATTAGGTCTTCTATAAATTACATTAAAGAAAGTCTGCCCTTGTACCCCATTGAAAGGGACCATACAAAGTTTTTCTTATCACACAAACCGAAAAAACAAAACCCTTGTGGACCTCAAACCTTAGGTCTGCATCTCACAACTTAAAAGGGTTACTCAGATTCTTGGAACTGTACATCAGTGGGAGACCTTAATGTAAAGCTAACCAGGGGAGTTTCTCCCCCAAAGCAGACAGCATTGTAGATGGACAGCTTTTCCAAGATCACAGATCAAGACTTCTTTGCCATCATGAAACTCTTGCCCATCTGAATTTTTTCCTTTCTTATGCCCATCTCTTTGGCTTGGCAGGATAATGCTGTAATTAGAATTCTGCAATCACTAGCATCTGTGGGTAAATTGATGAAGAGTTGAATCTTTCACGCCAAACCTGGATCTGTGCATGATCTAAAGAATCATTTAGCTCAGCCTGTAACTTTGGCAAGATCGCTAATGTAACTGTTGTTCAAATTGTACTACTGGTAAGATTCCTAGACCTATTTGTTCTCATAATCTTTTTAAATTTAACCTAGTCATTCTATATAAGAACCTAGACCAATAAGTATATTACAGGACAGATTTGCACCAACATCCCAAATGGAGTGTCTTCGAAAACTGACCTACGTGCCAGGATAATAGTTCTCTTGTAATCTGTAATAACTCTGTCTTAGATTATTGAAAAGAAACTGTAAATTTCACTATTTAAAGTAACACATCCATGAATAATAGAACTGAAAAAGAGGCCTTGTGTGCACTCATGGGGCATACTTTTATTTATGGAGGATTTCAGAGTGAAACTTACGCACTGAAAACCTTATGCTTTCATGGATGGAAGTTGAAGGGCCAATGTTCTAAGAATTTTAATGGTGTCTTTATTACTGTATAATCAATCAGAAACAGAACATTGGTCCACTTCTCTTAACTTACATCATAGGTGAAAAATAACATTGCCAGGGGTCATTAATCTTTCTGAACGGACATCGGTTTGTTAAGTCACTTTTTCCCCCCTATGGCTTGGAGTAAATGTAAATGAAGCAATGATTCAAAGTTTATTCCTCACAATTGACTCCACAGTAGATTGTAATACAAAAGTTATGGTTGCACAACAGACTTTTAAAATTCTCTTGTTAGAGTAGTACTGGGTAATATAATTTCTCTGGCTTACCTACTGGTTAAACAAACAAAAAAAATCTATGCAGTTACTGATACTTCTTGCTGCACATGCATGAGCATGTCTGGTATTACAGAGACCCCATTGAAGGGGATTAATAAACAGGCTGCTTGGTTAAAACAGGTAGACTATTTGGATCATTTTTTATCTTTTTGGTTTTTCCTGGTTTGCTTCACAGAGATCCTGGCTAAGGAGCATATTCCAAACTCTTGTTATTATCCACCTAAGAATCATAATAATCCGCTGGGCACACTGTGTTCTCTCACAAGTTTTAATGTGTGCTTGTAGCCATCTGAAGAGTGTCAAATGATCTCTCTGGCGCTGGAATGACAAAATCCCAAAGAAATATGTGATGATGAGAACATCATAACCTATGAATGACACGTTGAGATCAAAACCCCAAAATTATGGTTAACTCAGAGTAGCATTAATGGCCTAAGGTTTGTTCACAATCTCACTTAGCTGAGAACCTGACCAAAAGGAAGAAATTGTTAAACAAAATGACAGGGAGCCATTGTTTCAGACTGGGCTTCTGAAGGGGGCCCCAGCAAATTACATTAAACAAAAATGAAGTGACTCATGCTAAACACCGCATAATCAAACTGAAACTTTAAGAAAGCAGAGAGATCTCAAAACGTATCTTTTTTTTCTTCCTGAAAACAGGAGATTCTTGTCTGCCTGAGTGAGCATAAGAAAGCCTCCTCTATTTTTACTTTGCAGAGAAATAGCCTGAGGTGGCCTTATCTTGACCAATCAGTTTTTTTTTGTTGTTGTTTTGTTTTGTTTTTTATCGCTCTGTTTTCTTGTTGCCACCACGCAAAAACCACTGTTCTGTTATTGCCCAGTGGGAGCTAAGACCATATATGTCCATTTACAATAATAACAGAGAGTGACATCAATGTTTGAAGTTTTTGGTCAATCCCTCAAAATTAAGAGGTTGACCAAAAGGAAAGAATTTTTAAATAAATCTAAATTTAGG
The DNA here is from genome assembly GCF_000951035.1 of Colobus angolensis palliatus. NCBI lineage: Eukaryota > Metazoa > Chordata > Mammalia > Primates > Cercopithecidae > Colobus > Colobus angolensis. The sequence continues at coordinate 2,569,293 of NW_012115844.1, read as the reverse complement.
CTTTAGAAACCTCCATATAAGTCCTATGTAACAAGCTGCATCCTAACTCGGTACATAAACAAACTGAAACCCCAACTTAGGAATTTGCTTTTGTAATAACTGAGAATCATCAAATTAGAGCTAGCTAGCTGTCTCTCTGTCTCATTTCCTTTTTCTGTCCATAAATATTGTTCGACCAGTGGCAGCCCTAAAGTTACTGGGAATCTTTTCTGGTTTGGGGGCTGCTTAAATTTAATTTGTTTAAAGATTTTTATTTAACAATGTCTTCATCCATTCAATAGAGATGATAGTGGCTATTACAAAACATTTTTATGACAATAAGTCAATATATACAAATATATAGAACATTAAGTGGTATGTCCCATTATACAGAGCAATTATTAACAACTTACATTTATAAACAAGTAAAATATAATGAATAAATTATAAACATCATTAGTTATGAAGTCAAAGGAGTATCAGAGTCAGTGCCATAACACCCTGGGTCTGAGCGTGAGCCCTGCCACATGCCAGCCATATCAACCAGGTAAAAGTTGGTTTACTGATATAAAATTGCTTTGAATAAAAAAATACATAAAATAAAGAAGAATCTCTACTTTCCCATGAGAATTTACTGGGTGAGGTCATACCACATTTTCCTCTCAACTGAAGAGTTTATTATAGATTTGTTCTATTATTAGAAAGATTTGCTCTGTTTTCTTATGCTAATTCCAAGATGCCACACAGTAGCTGCCTGTCTTTCACTACTGGTTATGTGAATCCTTAAAATAAATAATGTCGGGTCTAATGTTTTAACTGGTTATTTGAGAACATAAGACAGTTTAAGTTTATATAAAATTTACTCAAAAATGAGAGGAGGAAAAACTAATTCACAAAAATTCAGTAAAAACACTTGGGTCTTCACAGATGACCACCTCCTGGCATGAAAGTACATTCCTAATATTCAGGCAATAGTGATCCTACTACAAAAATTTTGGAGGTGTTTCTTGAACGTCCCTGCACAGGATACATGGACTGCAGGTGAAAAACTGAATCTGGCCTCATGCAAGTGTTCTCAGAGTGTATTTTATTGTATTTTATCTTATTTTTCTAGACTGAGTCTCTCTCTATCACTCAGGCTGGAGTGCACTGGCGCAAACTCGGCTCACTGCAACCTCACCTCTCAAGTTCAAGTGATTCTCGTGCCTCAGCCTCCCTAGTAGCTGGGATTACAGGTGCCTGCCACCATGCCCAGCTAATTTTTTTGTAATTTTAGCGGAGGTGGGGTTTCACCATGTTGGCCAGGCTGGTCTCAACTCCTGACCTCAAGTGATTTGCCCACCTTGGCTTCCCAAAGCTCAGTGTGTTCTTCACATTGTTTCAATAAAGCACTCAGAATTCCCACAACATTTTAAAGCAATGAGATATACGTAGACAGAATGCCTAGCTGTTTTCTTAAAGACTGTAACCAATCTTGGTGTCTACAAGGCCACGCTTTAAGTAAGTTGATCATTCTGCACAGGAAATCCTGCACACAGTTTATTTGATACCAACTCAGGTTATGCTTTTCCAGAGTGATGGCTCACATGTTTCCACCAAGTCCTTTTTGGAAGTCACTAGTGTTGTGCCTATAGTTATCTGTTAGGCTGGTTAGGAATGACTTCAGTTGTGAGTAACATTATCTTACTAGAAATAGCATGAAATCAAATTTTAGTTTTTCTCTAACTGTGAAAGTTCTGTTTCGGTTTAGTATCAAAATATGTGGGCTCTGGGTTAGCATTTCTAAGATTCACTTGACCACATGATTATCTCTGGCTGCAACTGCTCCAAGAATCACATACTTATACAATCGCATTCAAAGGCAGGTTTGGGTATGGGGGCGAGGAGCAAGTAGATCAAGAGGCAGAAAGTTTCTCCCTCCAGGGCTTCTTTTAATGGAGGAGAATCTTTCCCCAAAGGCTTCTGAAGCTCATTGCTCCTTCCTCTCCTTGGCCAGAACTGAGATATTGTCTACTGCTCCTAGGTTAAGCAGTTAGTTTCATCTTTTCTAGTATCAGAACAAAATCAAAATTGGCATTAGTTTGGGTTTAGGCAAACACCAGAGTTGACCATCTTTGTTTTTCTGTTTTGTTTTGTTTTTCAGATTTACTTTACTGAATAAGTAATTCAAACTAACATAAATGTTGTAATACAAAAAAAAAAAAAAATTCCCAGATTTCTCAAAAAATAGTATTTTACCACATTAATGTTATTAGTCTCTCTCTCTCTTCCATGTTACATTAATACATACTATTTTTAAATGAAAGATTTGGCATTAATTTGTACACACAATTTACCAGTATCCCAAATACTTAAGTATAAACACACATACACACATACAGACATACAACTACAAAAACTACAATATAACCCTACCATTATAGCCCTCAAATCAGAAAATCAACATTGACTCAACACTTTCTCATAATTCTATTTAGGTCATGAATTTCTGGACAGCAATATCACAGAAATGATGCTATGTTCTCAATACCCTAATAGGTGGTAGACAATATTGATTTGTTCTAGTATTGGCAAGGTAAACGATGACCACATGATTAAATTGACATCTTCTAGGTTTCTCCACTATAAAGTAATTGTCTTCCTTTGTAATTAATATTTTATTGGGAGATACTTTAAGACTATTAAGATATCCTATTTCTCATGAAACTTCCACCCATTAGTTGTACCATCATTGATGACTCATACTTTAATCACTTATTCCTATGATGGTTAATAAATAGTAATTTTATAATTCTATCCCTCCATATAAATTTGTTACTTGGGATTCTACTCTTAAAAAGAGTTTCTCTTCTCTCTATTAATTCATTTGTATTAGCAGACTCCTGGATATCTACTTTATTAGTGGATTAAAATTCAATAATATTATTTTGATGCTCAATTTGTCCCCGATTTGGGACACAGTGGAAGCCCCTTCAAGCTGATTTCTACATACCTTTGACATGTCATCATTTCTCTTTAAATACTTCTTTCTGCAAAAACCAAAGTTGTTTCATGCCCAGTGCTATGGACTGTTCATGTCTCCCCAAAATTCATCTGTTAAAATTCTAATCCCCAGTTGAATAGTATTGGTAGGTGGGGACCTTTGAGAGTTGATTAGGTCATGAGGATGGAGCCCTCCTGAATGGTATGAGTACTTTTATAAGGAGATAGAGATCAGAGCTCTCTTTCTCTCTATAGGAGGATACAGTGGGAAGTTGGCCATCTACAAACAGAAATCCAGTCCTCGCCAGACACTGACCTGCCAGCACATTGACCCTGGACTTCCTAGCCTCCAGAAAAATGAGAAATGAATATTGTTTAAGCTACCAGTCTATAGTGAATTCTTATAGCAATCCCAATTAAGACATTCAGTGTGTATTTTTGTTGTCTTAAACTCAGAATCATCCATTTCTGTAAGGAATACCCATTTCTTTTAGTAGAGAATGGTATTCATAAACTAAGACCTAGACTTTCTATATACTCATTGCTACTTGGGTCTTATTGCTGTTAGGCCCTCTTAATAGATAAAGCTAGGAAATACATATGTATATGCATATATATTTTATAGGTACATTTGATTTTATATTTATTTATATATCTCTCTATTAAGAATCATGAGTTTATTCCGATACCTCCAGTTGTAATCTAAACTTTACGAATAGTCTAGCCTTTCCCCATTCCAGATTTCTGACTTTCTTCTCCAACAGTAATAAGCCTGTCTCCCATTTTTCGTGATATATTAATTTATTTTCTAAAGTCTCCTTCATGTAACCAATCTCTCAGCAAGACTAGCTCTTGACACTGGCCATAAGCACTTCTGGCTTGGCCTTGACTGCATGAAGACCTTCTTGTTTACCTCAGAAAAATAAGCAAATGAATGTTGGACTAGTCACTTAAGGATTGTATATGTTCATTGTGACTATGGTGGCATGATTTAGTCATTAAACAATGCAGTGATTTGGCCCCATTGCATTGGTCACCCTTCTTGGCCTCTTCCTTGCTTCAATCCTGGTCACACCAGCTGCATTTTTTTCCGTCCTTGATTATTTTTTTCTCATCACTTGACATATAAATATTTTAGTACAGTGTACTGTAATGAGTTCCCTAGAACTACTTTGGCACAAATCCACAGAAGTAAAATGATTGAGCTATTCAGTTGGAACAAGGTCTCAAGTCCATGTGGACACTGAAGGGTACATAGATTAATGGAGTAGGAAAATAAAAACACTCACAAATTATCAAATTATTTGTTCAGATCTCACTATTTCTTTCAACAATGAAACATTGTTAAACATTAGTCCACAAACATTTTTCCAAACCTTCCATATTTAAAACCTACACCAATTTATCTGCTCTTGTGACATGTTGTGCCTTCTTTTTTCTAGGAACTTATTACCTTCTACTTAAACATCTGTTTATTAGTCTTCGCAAGTAGCTTTGAAGCCTGATATGGTTTGGGTGTCCCCATTGTGATGTTTAAAACTGAGTTTCAACTTGACTGGATTGAGGGATACAAAGTACTGATCCTGGGGCTGTCTGTGAGGGTGTTGTCAAAAGAGATTAACATTTGAGTCAGTGGGCTGATGAAGGCAGATCCACCCTTAATCTGGTGGGCACAATCTAATCAGCTTCCAGCAAATATAAAGGAGGAAGAAAACATGAAAAAGAGAGACAAGCCTAGTCTGCCAGCCTACATCTTTCTCCCATGATGGATGGTTCCTGCCCTCAAACATCGGACTCCAAGTTCTTCAGTTTTGGGACTGGACTGGCTGTCCTTGTTCCTCAGCTTGCAGACAGCCTATTATGGGACCTTGTGATCATGTAATATATATATATATCCTATTAGTTCTGTCTATGTAAGAGAAAACTGACTAATACATCACCAAAATCTCATCTTGAATTTTAATTCCCATAATCCTCTTGTGTCAAGGGTGGGACCTCATGAGAGGTGATTGTTTCGTGGGGGTGGTTTCCCCCATGCTGTTCTCATGAGTTCTCATGAGATCTGAAGGTCTGAACTCACACACTCTCTCTTGCCTGCCGCATGTAAGATATGCCTCCTCCCCTTCACCATGATTGTAAGTTTCCTGAGGCCTGCTCAGCCATGTGGAACCGTGAGTCAATTAGACCTCTTTTCTCTGTAGATTACCCAGTCTTGGGTATGTCTTTACAGCAGTATGCAAATGAACTAATACAGAACCCTTTGAAGACAAAAGTGGTTATGCATTTCCATATCCACAAAGGTTAGCCCAGGACCTAGCTCACTGGTGTTTGATAAACCCTTGCCAAATCACTGAATTATTTAATGATTAAATAATGCCACAATAGTCCAAATGAACAAATACAATCATCAGGTGAATAGTCTAAAATGTATTTGCCTTTTCTTCCTTCTTATGGATCTTTAACACACTTCAGTAAGCCACTGTTGCACATCTTTTTCTGCATCTGCCCTTGTGTTTGTGGTTGCTACCCTCTTCACATTAGTGAGGCTCTTTGAATTCCTGAGACCAGACCATCTCTCTTAGAAAGATTCTGTCTATCTCCAATGTCCTAATTTGAGTAGGACTCAGAATGGTCAACTTATAAAAATATTTTACAAGCCATGATGTTACTATATTTTCCAGTGTTTTCCAAATTCCACTTACTTTCATCTCCCAATAGTCCACATTCATTTAACTGGGACACCAAAAAGAGAAGCTCTTGTTTACCTTATTTGTTTCTCTTACCTAACAAGTTCTCAGTCACTACCCTTAAACATGTAGGTTTAGAATTAAAATTTCACAGATGCCAATGTTTTTAAAAGGTAATAATCAACCAGAGGCTGTGAGTGCCTGAGAGAGAAAATATTATACAAAAGATATTAAAAATAATAAAACAATTCTGAAGCAATTATATGAGACAGAACACCACCATCTATAAAGCAAAGTTATTATCAGCAAAAGAAGACTCTTGCAGTAGTCTCTGCTTTACCCTTGGCCTCAGCAGCACCTGGAACAGGAATTCTAGGTCCCTATGCTTGTGCTGTTCAATATGGTAACAGCCACTGTGGCCATTGTGTATTTGAAATGTGGCTTATCTGAGTTAAGACATCTATGAGCATAAAATGCAGATGAGATTTTGAAGATTTGGTTTAATTTTAAAAATGTCAATTTCTCTTACAAATTTTTAAAACTGATTACACATTAAAATGATTACATTATAAATGTATAGGTTTCAATGAAATATATTATCCATTGTTGCTTTATTTCTCTGCTCTCTTTTATAACAAAAGGTCTTAAAAGCACTGCTAACTGCCACTGTCTCCACTTATTCACCTTACGTTCTCTCCTCTATAACCCCCGATCAGCATCAAGACCTCAATTAGCAAGGTTTCGAATGACCTTTACATTGCAAACTTCTATGGTTATGACTTTACTTTTAATGAATTTGATCTCATAGCATTATTTGACACAGTTCTTGACTCCGTCCTTCCTGAAATTGTCTCCTTTTTTGCCTTGACTGAAACTCCATGCTTCTGGTTTTTCCCTTTACCTCCCTGAAGCAACTATTTGCTGTTTCCTTTCCCCCTCTGTGACCGTAAACTCATTCTTGGGCTTTCACCTTTCATCAACGTTTACTCTCTTGTTTACCCAGTCTGTTACCTTAAACACCATTGGCATATGAGGAATCCAAAATGTTTCCTTGAGTCCTAAGGTATTTCCAAAATTCATATATACAACTACTGTTTGGTATCTTTATCTGGTTTTCCGATAAGCACCTCAAAATTAACTCAACTCTCTCTTGATTCTCCCTTGGTTTCTCCCTTTCTGTACACCTGCCAGTCTTCTCAGTCTTCGTTGATGGCAGCACCATCTGCGCCATTGCTTAGGCCCAACATCTAGGATCTGTCCTGTCTTCTGTAATATCCAATTCATCAGCATATCAGGTTGACTCTTTTTCTAAAGCATATTTCAAACCTGACGATTTCTCTCAACATTCCCTGCCTGCTTCCTGGTTCAAACTACCATTTTCTCTCACACGAACTGTTGTAATAATCTACAAAATAGTTTTCCTGCTTTTACTCATACCCCACGATATAACCCATTCTCCATATTACAAGCAGAGCCATTGTATTAGTTTGTTTTCATAAAGACATGTCTGAGACTAGGCAATTTACAAAAGAAAGAGGTTTAATTGGACTTACGGTTCCATGTGTCTGGGAAAGCCTCACGATCATGGTGGAAGGTAAGTAAGAGCAAGTCACATCTTACCTGGATGGCAGTAAGCAAAGAGAGAGAGCTTGTGCAGGAAAATTCTCCCTTATAATAACCATCAGCTCTCGTGAGGCTTACTATCACAAGAACAGCATGGGAAAGACCTACCCCCATGAGTCAACTGCCTCCCAGCGGATGCCTCCCATAGCACATGAGAATTCAAGATGGGGGCACAGTGGGGACACAGCAGAACCCTATCAGTCCGCCCCTGGCCCCTCCCAAATTTCAAGTCTTCACATTTCAAAACCAATCATGCCTTCCCAGCAGTCCCCCAAAGTTTCAACTCATTTCAGCATTAACTCAAAAGTCTGCAGTTCAAGTCTCATCCAAGACCACGCAAGTACCTTCTGCCTAAGAGCCTGTAAAATCAAAAGCATGTTAGTAGGGGTACAAGCATTTGGTAAATACAGCCATTCCAAATGGGAGATATTGGACAAAACAAAGGGGCTACAGGCCCCATGCAAGTCTAAAATCCAGCTGGGCAGTAAAATCTTAAAGCTCTAAAATGATCTCCTTTTACTCCATGTCTCACATCCAGGTCATGCTGATGCAAGAGGTAGGTTCCCATGGTCTTGGGTAGCTCTGTCCCTGTGGCTTTGCTGGGTACAGCCTCCCTCCTGGCTGCTTTCACATGCTTACACTGAGTGTCTGTGGCTTTTCCAGGTGCAAGGTGCAAGCTGTCAGTGGATCTACCATTCTGGAGGAGGATGGCCCTCTTCTCACAGCTCTACTAGGCAGTGCCCCAGAAAGGACTCTGTGTGGGGGCTCCAACCCCACATTTCCCTTCTGCACTGCCCTAGCAGAGGTTCTCCATGAAAGCCCCACCCCCACAGCAAAATTCTGCCTGGACATCCAGGTATTTCCATACATCTTCTGAAATCTAGGCAGAGGTTACCAAACCTCAATTCTTGACTTCTGCGTACCAGCAGGTTCAAAACCATGTGGAAGTTGCTAATGCTTGGGGCTTCCACCCTCTGAAGCAACAGCCTGAGCTGTACCTTAGCCTCTTTTAGTCACTTTGGAGTGGCTGGGACACAGGTCACAAAGTTCCTAGACTGCACACAGCACGGAGACCCTGGGCGTAGCCCACAATACCATTTTTTCCTAGGCTTCAGGGCCTGTGATGGGAAGGGCCACCGTGAAGACCTCTGACATGCCCTGGAGACATTTTCCCCAGTGTCTGGGGGATTAACATTCAGCTCCTCCTTACTTATGCAAATTTCTGCACCTGGCTTCTATTTCTCCTCAGAAAATTGATTTTTCTTTTCTATCACATTGTCAGGCTGCAAATTTTCTGAACTTTTATGCTCTGCTTCCTGTATAAAACTGAATGCCTGTAACAGCACCCAAATCACATCTTGAATGTTTTGCTGCTTAGAAGTTTCTTCTGCCAGATACCCTACATCATCACTCTCAAGTTCAAAGTTCCACAAATCTCTAGGGCAGGAGCAAAATGCTACCAGTCTCTTTGCTAAAACATAACTAGAGTCACCTTTGCTCCAGTTCCCAACAATTTCCTCATCTCCCTCTGAGACCACCTCAGTCTGGACTTTATTGTCCATATCACTATCAGGATTTGGTCCAAGTGAGTCTCTAGGAAGTTCCAAACTTTCCCCCATTTTCCTGTCTTTTGAGGTCTCCAGACTGTTTCAACCTCTACCTGTTAGTTCCAAAGTCGCTTCCACATTTTTGGGTATCTTTTCAGCAATGCCTCAGTCACTGGTACCAATTTCCTGTATTAGTCCATTTTTATTCTGCTGATAAAGACGTACCTGAGACTGGGCAATTTACAAAAGAAAGAGGTTTAATTGAACTTATAATTCCACGTGGCTGGGGAAGCCTCACAATCAAGGTGGAAGGCAAGGAGGAGCAAGTCACATCTTAGGTGGATGGCGGCAGACAAAGAGACAGCTTGTGCAGGAAAACTTCCCCTGATACTAACCATCAGATCTCATGAGACTTACTCACTATCATGAGAACAGCTCAGAAAAGACCTGTCCCGATAATTCAATTACCTCCCACCAGGTTCCTCCCACAACAGGTGGGAATTCAAGATGAGATTTGGGTGGGGATACAGCCAAACCATGTCAGCCATACACTAAATTACAAGTCAGATTATGCCATATCTCTGCTTTGAGGTTTTTACCTTAAAAGTTTCCCATCTCATTAGGATAAATACAAACCCCTTACTCTTGTTAGTCCTGCTTACTTATTCAATATGTAGAACTATTTTCCAACTTTTAAATTATTCTCCAGACAAGCTTTCCTTTCTAAAATCCCTTAAACACATCAAAAATGCTCTTCCTGGCTGTACCCACTACTTACATTGGTCTTCCCTGTTTTCTTCATAGTTAGCTCCTTGTTGTCATTTAAATCTCAGCTTAAATATTATCTCACCAGAGACATCTTCCCAACCACTCTAATCTAAAGTCCTACACAGGCACTCTTTAAAACAGCACCATGTTTTAATTTTCTACTTATCCCTAATCTTTACCATAGAGTATTTTTCTTGCTCATTTTTCCTTTAATTGTTGGACTTTCATTGATATAAAGCAGAACCTTGTTGGTCTTATTCATCATTATATTCCCAGTGGCTCAAAATAAACACTCAACTATTTGTTTATTGAATGCTTAATCACATCCTCTTATTGACTAGCACAGGGCTAAAAATCTTCAAAATTTGTGGGAGCAGTTATCAGATTTCAAATAAACTTAATATAATGTTTTCAAGACTATTTTCCTGAGCAGTCACTCCTTGGTCCTGACTACCTGTTTTTGTTCTAAACCAATGTTGTTCCAAAGAACTTTCTGTGACATCCAGTACAGTAGCTACTAGCCATATGCGGCTAATGAGCACTTCCAATGTGGCTAGTGCAGCTGTGGAAGTAAATATTTAATTTTATACCATTTTAATTACAGTTGACCCTTGAACAACACAGGTTTTTAAAATGCAGGTCTACTTGTACATAGATTTCCATCTGTCACCTCAGAGACAGTAAGACCCACCCCTCTATTTTTTTTTTCCTCCTCTTTAGCCTGCTCAAAAGTGAAGATGATGGGAATGAAGACCTTTATGATGATCCACTTTCACTTAATAAATAGCACATATGCTTTCTCTTTCTCACGATTTTCTTTTTTCTTTCTTTTTCTTTTTTTTTATTTCTTAAGACAGAATCTTGCTCTGTCACCCAGGCTAGGGTGCAGTAATGCAATCTCGGCTCACTGTAACCGCCACCTCCTAGGTTCAAGCGATTCTCGTGACTCGGCCACCCAAGTAGCTGGGATTAAGGCATGCGCCACCATGCTCAGTTAATTTTTGTATTTTTAGTAGAAATGGGGTTTCACCATGTTGGCCAGGCTGGTCTCAAACTCCTGGTCGCAAGTGATCTGCCCTCCTCGGCCTCCCAAAGTGCTGAGATTACAGGCATGAGCCACCACACCCGGCCTCCTCATAATTTTCTTACTAACATTTTCCCTTCCCTTGCTTACTTTATTGTAATATAATACATATGATATGTATGTGATACATAAAACATACAAAGTATGTGTTGGTAAACTTTCTGATCAACAGTAGGCTATTCGTAGTTAAGCTTTGGGATAGACAAAAGTTATGCCTAAATTTTTAGCTGTACAAAGTGAAGCGGAAGTGCCCTTAATACACCCCCACACACTTTGTTCAAGAATCAACTAGAATTTAAAGTTAAGCAACCACATGTAGCTAGTGACCACCATATTAGATAAAGCAGCTCTAGTGTGAATGTTCTTTTAAGGCAGTCTCTATGTCTCAGTTCATCCAACGTTCTGAGTACTCAGCAAGTTTCCGATGCAGCACAGATACTCATAAAGGCTGATTGTAATTCTTGAGTTAAGGGTGGCACTGAATGATAGGACAGTGGAATTATTGTGTCTGTGTCTTGGTCAGCTCAGAATGCTATAACAAAATTCTTCGGACTGGGTGATTTACAAACAACAGAAATTTGTTGGTGACAATCCTGAGGGTGGGAAGGCTAAGATCAAGCAGCCAGCAGATTCAGTGTTATGTGAGGGCTCACATTCCATTTCAGAATGGCTTCTTCTTCTTCTGCTTTTTTTTTTTTTTTTTTTTGAGATGGAGTCTCACTCTGTCACCAAGTTTGAGTGTAGTGGCACGATCTCAGCTCACTGCAACCTCCGCCCCCGGGTTCAAGCAATTCTCCTGCTTCAGTCTCCTGAGTAGCTGGGACTACAGGTGCGTGCCACCACGCCCAGCTAATTTTTGTATTTTTAGTAGAGACAGGGTTTCACCATGTTGGCCAGGATGGTCTCGATCTCTTAATCTCATGATCTGCCAGAAATGGCTTCTTTCTGCTGCATCCTCACATGGAGGAAAGAACACATTCTTTCTGGCTTCTTTTATAAGGTCACTCATCTCACTTACAGGGATGCAGTCTTCCTGATCTAAGCATCTCCAAAAAGCCTCACGTCTTAATACTATCACCTTGGCAGTTACATTTCAACATATGACTTTCAGGGTGACACAAACATTCAGACTATGAACTCTGTGGCAGAGACAGCCACCACATTGTGCCTTCCCTTCAGTGCGGAAATGGGTACAAATCTTAGGGTTAGGTGACTGAGATTCAAGATACCTACCTACTGTTTCCTGATTGTGTGACTTCAAGCAATCACAGAGCCACCTCTGGGATTCTGTTTCCTCACCTGGAAAATGATGACATAAAAGAATGCAGCCCCTAATTTACTGAATTTTTAATAGGAATCGATTGAAACCACGAAAAGGAAAATCAAGCTGTAAATTATGGAGTGGCCTTTAAGTATATGGTTTGGTTATTAATCCTACAGATTGTTCCTGTTGGCAGATAAATAGTAGGTGTTAGTTATCAAACATCACATCACCTAGACTGCCCTGGCCTTAGAAATGTTGGCATCTGCTCGTTTCACTGCATGATGGAAAAAAAAGAATAAATAAATCATAAATGATTAATTTAGACTTCCCCCCATGCCTCCCGTTAACAGCTCAAAGCCCCCACCACACAGCAGGCTTAGTGATGAACTGGTGTGGTAGAACCTTCAAGACGGCGGCTAACCCTTCTCCAAGTACAACCAGCTGTGAAAACAAATTTAACTCCACCAACACTGCAAAGGAGCAAAGCTTTTTCATAGGTTAGAGATATAATGTTCACCTCATTCAGAGGGATCCAAACCAAATATCAATGACTTCTGGGGGTAAGGCTATTAAGTATAATAGATAGATTATCTACTAGTTTACTAAACGTGAAGGAAGAAACATTTGTCATGGTTTCGCTAGAAAATGAGACTTTATCAAAGGGAGAGAGGGTGAAAGGTCACCAGTTCTATTGGTGCGATTATTATCTTTACATAGCTGGAGTGGCAAAAGAAATGATCCCAAACAGAGTAAAACAAAACAGACCGCACCGAAGCACTTCAAGATGAGCCCCAAGAAGCCATCATAGTGGACCCATTGGCTTCATCTTAATTTATCATCTTGGCCCTTGTTGACAAGAGTTTGATTGGGTTCTCCATCTATTTAAGCTGCAGCAAGTTTTATCACAGCAAACCACATGATAGACGTTGAAGATGGTTATTTCTTGGAAATTGTTATAATAACAGTAATACTATTGTTTTTGATCACAAATGACATCCCTGAAACTTTGCATTCCATTTATCTCCATTAACAATCTACAAAGTAAGCGTTACTATTTTCACTTTACAAACAACAACTTGGGTTTAATCAAATTAGACCATTGGAGCTGGCTTTAGGGATATTTCTGTTTTTGGTGTTAATATCGCTATCAGAGGAGACTGCTTATAGAAACACCTTTCTTGGTTCCTCAATACATGCATACATAAGAAACTTAATAGTCAATGCCTATTTCTTATTTCTGTCAACATCTTCGCCCATATCTCTCTATGGCTTCTCACCTTGGAAAGGTAGATCTCAAGAAACTCTTCTTCTGTGGAAGCTAGGTTTCTTTAATGCTACCTTTTATTACCCTTGTCAGAAGTCACAAATGCCTCAAAAAAGCTGGAGTTACTCATGTTAGATAAAGCAATTTCTCCAGCCTCACTTTTCTGTTCTGAGGATGCCACTCTCACCTGGTTGCCTCACAGATACCCCTGGCACCTAGATTAACCCCTGGCATTCAACAAGAGCCTTGGATGGTCTGTCTGGGTTTTGTTTTACCTTCCTCCAGAACCATGGTCTCTTGGTATTTCCCATTTATTTCCGTAAGAAAATAAGGCTCTTTTATATACTATTTTCAGAGAGAGGAGCAAGCCTGGGACTTTCAGTTCCCATGACACTTTTCATTACAGGGACATACCTTTCCTTTTCTTTTCTTTTCTTTCTTTTCTTTTCTTTCTTTTCTCTATCTCTCTCTCTCTTTCTTTCTCTCTCTCTTTCTTTCTTTCTTTCTTTTTTTATTTTGTTTTTGAGACAGAGTCTTGCTCTGTTGCCCAGTCTGGAGTGCAGTGGTGCAATCTTGGCTCACTGCAGACACCTTGTATTTTAATGAAAATAAATATGATTTAATAAACATGAATGTTGTCAAATTAATTGCATGAATGTTGCAAAATAATTGAATTATTTTACAAAATCATTGCAGCTGACATTTATTAGTTTTCTATATAGTAGATGGTATACTAAGAATTCACACATATAACTATGTGTAATTTTTTTTTTTTTTTTTTTTTGAGATGAATTCTAGCACTGTCTCCTTGGCTAGAGTGCAATGGCACAATCTCAGCTCACTGCAACCTCTACCTCCTGGGTTCATGCAGTTCTCCTGATTCAGCCTCCCGAGTAGCTGGGATTACAGGTGCACACCACCACACTTGGCTAATTTTTGTATTTTTAGTAGAGACAGTGTTTCACTATGTTGGCCAGACTGGTCTCGAACTCTGGACCTCATGATCTGCCTCCCAAAGTGCTGGGATTACAGGCATGAGCCACCATGCACGGACAAGAAATTTATCTCTCATAGTTATGGAGGCTAAGAATTTGGAGATCAAGGCACTTGCAGGTTCGTAGATGGTGGAGGGAATCAACAAGCCTTCTAGGGCCTCTTTTATAGGGGTACTACTCTCATCCATGAGGGCTTTCCTTTCCTGACCTAACCACCTCCCCAAAAGCCTCGTCTCCTAATTCCATCACCTTGTAGGTCAGAATTTCTTTCAACATATAAATTTTGGGATAACACAAACACCCAGACCAGAGCGTAATTATTTTCATTTAACAAGAGAGACAACTGAGGCACAGAGAACTTATGACATTTGTCCAGGACCATACAGAGGAAAGTAATACACCAAAGTCTATCTCCAAACCTGTATTCTTACATAACCTATAGTGGGAGGATGTTACAAACTATATGGACATGGAAGGCAGAGCCTTGATTCAGATTCATTTCCTGCCATTTCCTGTGTGCCAGCCTTTCTACCCTAAGCAAGTCCCTCAACACCTTTGTACATGGATTATGAATGTGAGTTCTCAGCCCACCTGCCTGAGCTGGAATTTCTGTTCCACCACTTCCACTTAGCTGCTATGAAGTCTTGGACAATGCAGTAACCATCTGTGCCTTGGTTTCCTTATCTATGAAGCAAGGATAATAATAGTATCTATTCCGATAGACAATTAAATGTCCTGAGGCAAGTAAAGTGTTTTTTACAGTGCCTGGCCGACAAGAAACAGTTAACAAGTATTAGTTAATCCTGTCATTATAATCATTATAATTGAGAATCAGCTTCCTGATCTGTTAAACCGGGATAATTAATCATCTTCACCAGAGTGTGGTGGGAATAAATCAATAAATGCAATCAAAATCTTCAAACAACATACACTATTATCCTTTGGCTTTGCTAGATGCTTTGGAGAAGCACACATGTAAAGATGTACTGAATCTCAGAAGCAACTTTCATAGGCAACTTTCAGAGAGAAATTAGATGTGGACATTCATTGTTCTAGGGCCCAGTAGCTGAATCTCCTCTGTCTTTTCTCTCTGTGGGTCATTTAACAATTTAGCTAATCCATGGACTCTTCACACAGGACAAAATCAAGGACAATTTATGAGATTTGGGAAGACATGAAGAGTGGTAGAAATAGCAGAGACATGGGTCAGGCAGCCCTGACTTTAAATCCTGTGTCCTACACTTATCAATGGGCTAAACGTGGGCAGGTCACCTATACCCTGTATCTGTAAAATGAGAGTAAAAGCACCAGTCTCATGGTCTTGTGTGTCATCTTAAATATAACATATGTAAAGCACAAAGGAGAGTCATTTCCATCCTCCTCACTTGACCAAGCTCTCGTGGCCAAGGTCAAATCTATATTTTCCATGAGTAGCTAAAGATCACAGGGCTGAACTGTTCCATTCAGCAAAGAGGAAAAAATACTCATTTTGTGATTAAGTATATTTAAATTGTATCTATTATTAATTTCATTTGAGTTCCGTACTTAAACACTGATTTCACTAGGTAGAGTACAAATTTAAGTATTCAGTGTAAATAAAGTTTAAGTACACTGGTACAGATTTAGTTTCAGTAAACTGATCCAATTTAAGTAGAGTACTGTGCAAGCTAAAATGCACTGATGAGCTCTGCTGGTAGACAGGAACGGCTAAAGATGTGGGTGGTCAGAGAAGAGAGAACGTTCACTTAATTTTTGAATTATTCCCTGATTGCTTCTTCATTATCTTCCATCTCCACATTCACACCCATCACTAGGCATCAACAGACTCTCAAGCTCTTCCAAAAATTTTGAAGAAAAATATGTAATAAAGAACTCATGGTCCAGAGCTGAGTTCAAGTCCTGATTGTCCTTGTTGATCTGTCTAATATTGACAGTGGAGTGTTAATGTCTCCCACTATTATTGTGTGGGAGTCTAAGTCTCTTTGTAGGTCTCCAAGAACTTGCTTTATGAATCTGGGTGCTACTATATTGGATGCATATATATTTAGGATAGTTATCTCTTCTTGTTGCATTGATCCCTTTACCATTATGTAATGCCTTTTTTGTTTTTTGTTTTTTTAATCTTTGTTGACTTAAAGTCTGGTTTATTAGAGACTAGGATTGCAACCTCTGCTTCTTTTGCTTTCCATTTGCTTGGTAAATATTTATCTATCCCTTTATTTTGAGTGTATGTGTGTCTTTGCATGTGAGATAGGTCTCCTGAATACAACACACCAATGCACTGGTCATTAGAGAAATGCAAATCAAAACCACAATGAGATATCATCTCACACCAGTTAGAATGGTGATCATTAAAAAGTCAGAAAACAACAGATGTTGGAGATGATGTGGACAAATAGGAACACTTTTACACTATTGGTGGGAGTGTAAATTAGTTCAACTATTGTGGAAGACAGTGTGGCGATTCCTGGAGAATCTAGAACCAGAAATACCATTTGACCCAGCAATCCCATTACTGGGTATATACCCAAAGGAGTATAAATCATTCTACTATAAAGACACATGCACACGTATGTTTATTGCAGCACTGTTCACAATAGCAAAGACTTGGAACCAACCCAAATGCCCATCAATGATAGACTGGATAAACAAAACGTGGCACATATACACCATGGAACACTATGCAGCCATAGAAAAGGATGAGTTCATGTCCTTTACAGGGACATGGATGAAACCGGAAACCATCATTCTCAGCAAACTAACACAGGAACAGAAAACCAAATGCCGCATTTTCTCACTCATAAGTGGGAGTTGGACAATGAGAACACATGGACACAGGGAGGGGAACATTACACACTGGGGCCTGTCAGGGGGTGGGTGGCGGGTAGGGGAGGGATAGCATTAGGAGAAATACCTAATGTAGATGACGGGTTGGTGGGTGCAGCAAACCACCATGGCACTTGTATACCTATGTAACAAACCTGAATGTTCTGCAAATGTACCCCAGAACTTAAAGTATAATAAAATAATTAAATAAATAACACCCCCCCCCAAAAAAAGACCTCATGTATGTCATTCATTCTAAGAAAATTTAATGAGTACCTGCTGTATCCCTGACTGCTCTGTATTAGTTGCTCATGACATAGACCCAGTCCCCTCAAGGCACTCACAGTGATTGCATGAACGAGCAAGATTTTCCTTGGACTTAAAAAGTAAGGAAAGATTTGTAGGACATGGATCCTTCCCTCAAGGAATTTTTTTTGTCTAATAGAGGAAGAAAGAGTTTAGGCACAAATAAAGCCAATGATAAAAGTGCCTGAAGTTTGGAGGAAGATGGTGGATTTGGGAAGGGGATGATGTGGCAGTGGAGAGCACCACATTGCAGGCAGGAAGAACAACCAGGGTAAAGGTATAGAAGAGCAGAAAGTTCTGGACATACAAAAGACACATGGAATAGAGCTTCCTGAAACAGCTTCCCAGCTTCAGAAAACAGACACCAGGACACTTGACTTCTACTTTTGCTCCAGTCTGCCTGTGATTTTTCCATGTAAAAAGTCTATCTGGGGCTGGGCGTGATGGTTCATGCCTGTAATCCCAGCACTTTGGGAGGCCAAGGTGGGCAGATCACCAGAGGTCAGGAGTTCAAGATCAACCTGTCTAACATGGTGAAACCCTGTTTCTACTAAACAGACAAAAATTAGATGGGTGTGGTTGGGGTGCGGGGCCTGTAATCCCAGCTGCTCCGGAAGCTGAGGCAGAAGAATCACTTGAATCTAGGAGGCGGAAGTTGCAATGAGGCAAGATCACACAACTGCACTTTAGCCTGGGCAACAGAACGAGACTCCATTTCAAAAATGAAAATAAAAATAAAATAAAAGTCTATTTTGTACACTGCTTTAAAGAGGGCATAGGGTCTGGGCATAGTGGATCATGTCTGAAATCTCAGCACTTTTGGGGGCAGAGTAGGGTGGATACCTTGAGCCCAGGAGTTTGAGGCCAGCCTGGGTGACTTGGAAAAACCCCACCTCTATTTAAAAAAAAAAAAAAAAAAAAAAAAAAAAGAGGGTATAGGAAGCTATAACAGACACCAACACCCTGGAATATCATGGAGAGGCTTCTTGCCTGGCCTTGGCAGCCCAGATATCCCACCCCATGTAACTGGACTGTGTCAACTCAACAATCGGCACCTCCCTTTCCTTATCTATAACATGAGCACATAGAACAATATTCCAGACCCTTCTAGCTCTAATATTGGTGGTTCTATAAGTTCTCCAATAGAAGCTGGCCAGAGAGAGATGTCTTTCTTCCTGGCTTTTCCCCTTTCTCCTTAGATTCTCACATGTCCTGGTCTCTGGACAGCTGATTATGCATATTATTTTACCCTGCAACACAAAGTAATGAATTTTATTTCCAAATTTTATATACTACCTAGGAATTCTTGTGGATAGAAAAATGCATGTGTCAGTGGAAAACTATGCCTTGCCTACATAGCTCACCCTCCAAATTACCTGATTCTAGCCTTTCGTTGTCTTCAAGCTCTTTTACAACTCTGTAAATTGTACGTAACTAATAGCAATGTGAATTAATTCTTGTTTATAAACATGCAAATTCAACCCTATCTTTAGAGGTTGTCTTTGTCTATTCTTGCTGCTATAACAAAATACTATAAACTAGGGAGTTTATAAACAGCAGAACTTTGTTTCTCACAGTTCTGGAGACTGGAAACTCCAAGACCATGGCACTGTCAGGTTTCGAGTCTGGTAAAGGATCATTTCCTGGTTAATAGATGACTGTGTCTTCACATGGTGGGAAGGGCAAATGATCTCCGATGTGCCTATTTTATAAAGGCACTAATCTTCACTCATGAGGGCTTCATCCTCCTGACCTAAGCACCTGCTAAAGGCCACACCTCCTAATATCATTACCTGGGGGATCAGGATTTCAATACATAAATTTTGAGGGAATACAAACATTCAGACCATAGCCAGAGGTCTAATGAATTTCCCTCACCCACTTGTGAAAAAAAGTTTTACCTACATTTGCACGTTCATTCCAATATTGCTAATTTACAAATTTCCTGTTCTTCAGACTCTTTTCTATACTTAGGACAAGCTCTTAGGTAATCTCAAGCCCTGTGATCCTCAGAGTTAGAGATTTTCTTATCTTATCATAAAAGCGGAAGCTCAGGTAAAGGTGGTAAAAGCAGGTCTTGGTGGTTTGTAGAAGCCCTTTCAGCTGTTGCAGCTGATACTTTACTCACCCTGGGAGGTTCAAAAAGTGCTTTTTAATTAAAATTAAATGAATTCCAATATGTCTTCTTTTTTTATTTTGTAAAAGTAGGTGTATTCGTTTTCCAGGGCTGTCATTACAAAGCACCACTGACAGGGTGGCTTCAGTGACACAAATCTATTTCTTCACAGTTCTAAAATCTAGAAGTCTAAGATCAAGGCAACAGAGGGTTGGTTCTTTCTGCGGGTCATGAAGGAAGCACTGGTTCTACGCCTTTCCCTGAGGCCTGTGGGTGGGCCATCTTCTCCCTGCTTCTTCACATGGTCTTGCCTCTATGTTTGACTCTTTGTTCAAAGTTTGACTTCTTAGAAGGACACCAGTCCAACTCTATCAGGACCAGCCCGAATTACCTAATTTTTATTTAATTATTTCCTTAAAAACCCTATCTTTAAACACAGTCTTATTCTGAGGTACTAGGGGTTAGAACTTCAGCATATGAACTTTGGAAGACACAGTCCAGCCCATAACAGTAGAACTAAACAAAAATGACTAGGTAACTGTTACATGGTCTTTGAGACTACACAAACCACAGAATCGGAAAATATAGATTCACTTTACCAAATTGTCTGAGAGGAGAGGCACCTGGGCTGGCATGCTCTGATGATTCATGGTCCAACACTCCTTAAACTGTAACAAGGCGCTGACTGCGTTCTCCTGTCCTACATAATGTGCTAGTTTTACTATGCCCTGATGAGTTCCCTGAATGTAACAGCTCCTGACAAGAATTGTCAGATTTAGCAAACCAAAATACAGGATACCCAGTTACATTTGGATTTCAGATCAATAACATTTTTATAAAGATAAGTATGACTGCTGTAATATTTGAGACACGCTTATACTAAAATGTTATTTGTTGTTAATCTGAAATTCAAATGTAACTGGGTACTCTCTGCTTTATCTGTCAGTCTTACTCCAATCCCTCATGGATATACACATGCTATGTTTAAAATTCTCACTGGTCACCTCTCTGCACTTTATATAGAGATAAATCCCCATCACCTCTAGGCATTGAATGTTTGTATCTTTCTTAATTCATATGTTGAAGTGTTAACTCCCAGTGCAGCTGTGTTTGGAGGCAGGTTCCTCTAGGGAAGTAAGGTCAAATGAGTCCACAAGAGGAGGACCCTAATACAATAAGATTACTGTCTTTATAAGAAGAGACACCAGAGGGCATGTTCTGTCTCCCTCCCCACCACCATGGAACACATGCACAAAGAAAAGGTCACATGAGCACACAGTGAGGCCGCAACTGCCTACAAGCCAAGCTTAGAGGCCTCAGGAAGTAATCTACCTTGCTGCCACCTTGATCTTGAACTTCCCAGTCTCTAAACTGGGAGAAATACATTTCTGTTGTGCAAGTCACTCTATCTGTGATATTCTCTTATAGCCGCTGGACCAGTCTAACACATCCCTTAAAACAGCACACCAGAGACTAGTATACAGAGTACAATATGTAGTCGGATGTTCATTATTTATTGAATGAATGACAAGTCTAGGCATTTTGGATGCTGCAAAGCAAAACAGGTACCCACCTTCTGTTCTATGAATGAATATGTGTTAACCTGTCTCTGCTGGGACCTGTCTTAACACATCACCCCATATTGTCAATGCCTGCTCATTTGTCTGCCTATTACCAGGGACCTTGGAAAGCAGGGACTGTATATCATTTATTCATTGTCATGCATCTAACATGAAGCAAATTCCCTCTTACGCTAACTGTTTGCAATTTCCAGTGAAACACACTCAAGGAAAAAAAAAAGGACTTGTAATGAAATGTGATATTAATCAAAGCTCATGGGACTTGGAACTTTGATAGTTCTCCTTCAAGTTCCCCAGTTCAAATCTTCTCTCACCACCCAGTTTGGAGACAATCCACATATCTGAGCACACATGTCCGGGCACTGCTGGGATGAGATCAAATGTTTCCTGTCGGAGCTGGGTCTCAACAGCCCTTGGAGGGCTCTCAGTGACCCCTAGAGCCGGTGTGAAAGTGGACCAGCAGCCAGATGGCTTCACATTTCCACATTCCTTCAGCTTGTTTTCTCACTGTGGCAGATACCCAAGAGCATCCCAAATCCTCAAGAGAGATGGGATTTCAAGAAAATCTGTGTTTCTCTTGCAAAGCAAGAGATGTGAACTCTTGAGCCTGATGAAGAAAAATATGATTTAAAACACTGACTACAGGTTTTCAAGCTATCAGCAACAATATAAGAAAAGTACCCACACAGAGAGTGTTTGCTCCTCACAACATTCAATTCTACCTGGAGGCAAATGTGCCACACATATCCACTGCCAAGGATTAAGACAGGTCAGGGATCACAGAGTTGTGGCCACATAAACAGATTATCCTGTTTCCTGAGACATCCTTTATGCTGCAGCTGCCTCCTTGGAGGAAGATCATGAATCACATTGTTCTCTCTTCCATTTGATCCGACACCATGTAAACAAGCAATGTTGAATGAGAAAGAAAACATTTCGGGCAAATGTTAGAACCGCTTACCTTGTATAAGCAATCTGCTTACTCAGTAACAAGGTCTTACACTAGAAAGAGGCAGTTTTGGGAGTGAATATGTTTGGGTTAATGAATGAGAAATAATTATTTAACACCAATTATGCCACAAGTGTTGTGGTTTACTCTTCCCACATGTGATCTCTCTTCATCCAAACAGCCACCCTGAGGGGAAGTGATAATAAATGGCACTGCTTTTCACAAATTATAAATGAGAAAACATGTATGAAACCATTTAGTAATGGGGAAAGTCAGCATTTAAACCCATGTCGCTCTAAGTGGGTAATTTATTTAACAACTCAGTAAACACTTATTTGTAATTAAAAATGCAACTAATAACTATTGAATAAAAGAATGAATGAGTCATTTCATTTGATCTTATTTTATTTATTTTTAAACTAATGAAGCTGAGAAACAAAGACGTTGAAGAATTTGCCTATTTTTACAAGTCTTATAAGTGTTGGAATTTTGACCTTTTCTCTCTCGTAAGGCAATTGAAAATTTCAGAAAATATTATGATGATGGAATGTCAATAAGAAATTACAATGAACCATCATTTGGGGTAAATTAATCTTAAACAAACAAACAAAATGTTTCTTGACAAATTTATAAATGACTGTCCTAAGAAGTCGTAGACCACTTTGATGTTATCAGGCAGTTCATTAACAAATAGGTAGAAAGTAGAGACCAAAGAGCTTAAAAAGACATTGCCAAACAAATAGCCACCAAAATGAGTGAAACATTGGACTCATAGTGGCGATAATGCTGACAAAATTGTAGTAAAATAGCCTACCTTAAAGATTCGTAAAATCTTTCTTCAATGTGCTTCATGTAAAAGTTCTCAAAGTGGGAAGATAGCTCAGAGGCAAAGGTCCTCAGCTCCAGGGTAGGTCTGCATGTGTTTATATCTCAACTCTACCAAATACTAGGTGTGGACCTTAAGAAACTCACTCATATCACTGGGCTCCAGAGAATGGGAATACTAATTATACCTATTTCATTTAGTGTTATGAGGTTCTAATTAGAATATTGCTATATTCTATAGCAATATTCTATATGCTATATTCAAAGCATATAGAAAATGCATGATGTATTTAAATAGAGAGCATGCCATGACTAAATGAAAACATACTTTATTAAAATTGTTTATTTTACATCATAATATAAAATGGTCTTATTTCATTTTTAAGACAATCGCAATTGTGGGTAAACATCTTCTGATGTTAAAACTCAGATTCTTTCACTATATCTTTTCTGAAAATCTATTTTCCCTATTAATGATCTAACAGTTACTTTGCCTAGAACACCATCACTCACCAAAGCAATCAGGAAATTGAGAAATATCCAATCACGTAGACATCAGTTGTGGTGTTCCAAATCCATACTATGATATTTATCGAGGGAGATGTGCTGACACTACAAGTGAAGAAGCGATGGTGCATTGTGTGGGAAAGCACTGAATTAAGAACTGTCGTTGAATTGGTCAGTTCTTTGTTTAAGTCACATTGCCTGTCTGAGTCTTAGATTTCTTAGACATTTGAAAGAGGGGCTTGGGCAAAATTATGTCTATGGTTTCTTCCATCTCTCAAATGGAAGTTATTACCATTTTAGTGTTGCCTTGGTAATACCACACAAGTATTAGTATCAATTATTATTATAAATAATTTGAGATCTTCTCCTTCCTGAATCACTGCTTCAGTCATTAAACCCAATTACCTCATTATCTAAATTCACATGAATTATAACCCTAAAAGGGATGTATGTGTAAAAATGGCTTTAAAGAACCAATGTGTCACCTCATGCATTTATAAAATAATCAAAAGTGCTGAGGCCATATGGTAAAAGGTCCAAGGTTCGCTAACTCCTTTCCCCAGTCTCTCCTTTTGACTTCCATTTCTATCCCACATCTTGGAGTATTTATTTATCTTAAGTTTAGATGAGGCCCTGCAGTCCCTGAAGGAGACATGGAAAGATTCAGTTCTGAAGAGGGACTTGGGAGAAAACCATATTTCATGCCCATTGGCATTTGGGAGGCTGTCGTACTGTCTGTTGGGAAGTTTCTTGCAGAGTATAAACAGAGAGTTTGAGGGTGGCCAAGCATCTGACTTCCCATCTGACTTGGGTGCGTTGTTGAAGCTCTCAGCACCTCCAGCTCACCATCTGCAGGATAGATCATCAGAATGTAACAGACCATTTATTCTGATGACCTTGTTTTACTGATGTAGAAATTGAGGCCCTGAAAGTAAAGCAATGTTCCCAAGGTCACAGCATGAGTTAGAATTTCCAATCAGAGACCACATTCTCAGCCATCCCTTTCTCTCTTTTAAGTCAAACACGAGTTGGTGACAAGAAAGAATTCTGATAATTGTGAGTAACAGTGCACAATTCAATTACTTTGTGGAGTTTTAGCCACACAATGAATTTAGTTTGCTGCAGTGGCAAGATTATGGGCATAGGTTTCAAGCAGACCTTAGCTGAGTCTTTATTTTTTATTCAATAGCTGTGTATTTCTTTAGCCTATGGGCTACCTTCTGTTTCCTTCTTTGTAAAACAAGGATAATAATATCTGCTTCCTGGAATTTTTACTACATTAAAATGTAATTTGATAGCATATCCTAAGGAGTGCAGCATAGTTCTAGACACATAGTGAGGACTCTTAAAAACTCCTTGTCTCCTCCTACAACCTCTTTGAGGCTGTGATAATCACACTTCAGAGTTCAATAGCTATGCATTTTTCAAAGAACACCCAGAGATAATTCACACAATTCTACCTTTTAGATATTTACTTTAGTCACACTATAGAAAAATTGCCACTAAAATTGCTTTACCAAGGAATGAAAAGGGAATCCTGAAAAATAATAGTAAGAGAACACGGGCATACAACCACAAATACACATCACATGTACATATTTACTTCAATCTTGCTCTCCCAACCTCCACTCCAAAGAAAAACACTAAAAGAACAGGTAAATTATTTTTTTTAAGGCATAAATCAATAAGGACAAAGTGGAGAGAACGTTGCAACAATTTTGAAAGCTGGAAAGCAGATGCCTGATCTGTAGTAACTAAGCAGGCACACAGAAACAGGTCCTTTTGCTGGCAGTGAGGAAAGCTGGGAAACAAGTTGATTTACGTCATCGAACCCATTAAAGGCTCAGAAATTTGTTGTATCATGTACGTCTGAGTATGGGAGAGAAGGTGGGGCAACACGCAAGAGATGCAGTTGAAACATTGTCAAAGGCGATCAGATCCCTAGATAGCTCCTCTTGTTCATATAGCATTCCTCTCGCCCAGGTAGAAGGAGGGCTTATTCCTTAGGAAAGGTAAAACAAAGGGTCAGTTGACAGATGGATGACAGACATAGTTAGATATGAGTATGGGAGTGTCATCGTGAAATCACGGAAAACCAATGAAAGTTTGTATACTGTTGAAATGTTGAGACCTGCTGTCCTTTTCTCCATGTGGAGCTTTCGGAGTGCTGGCAGTCAGATATGTCCCGGAGATTGAAAGAATCTTCTCTAGAGCATCGAGTTAGTCTAAGGGAAAACACCTGGCTTCAAGGATTCCCTAATGTAAACCCCTAAGTCTCTCTATTCTGAAAAATCGAAAGGACAGACCCCTTTGACACACATGAAACTTCTCACCAAATAACAGAGCCCATCCTTAGAAACTGGCAATCACTCAAGGTCGTTTGATATTGAAAAAGAATATCTAATGTAAAAGCCAGAAACTAAATAGTAGGAGGGGGTAGGAAAAGGAGGAGGGGGAGGAGAAAGACAAAACACACAAACCCAGAGGGGAGAGAATTACAAAGTACTGTCATTAGTATCTTTCAGATGGTAACAGAGTATATTTAATCCACAAATAAGAACAGGAAGCTATGAAACAGGAACTCTCAAAGAGGATTAAAAAGAGATCCTAGAATTATGAGAAACACACACAAAAATCTAGAAATATGGAAGAAAAAGATAAAGAAAACTCCAACAGAGGCTTTTGAAGATAAAATTCAGTAGACACTATATAAAAAGTAGAACAGAATGACAGAAATGAAAAATGAATTAAAGACGGGGGGAAAAAACATTATGACATATCCAAGAGGTTCAACATCCAAATATTTTGAATTCCAGTCAGACAGAGTAGCAAACTGAGAGATAAAGATTTCATTAAAAAAAAAAAAAAAATTCAACACAGCTTCCCCAGATCTGAAGTACATGATTTTCTGTTCCAAAGGGCTTAGCATGCTGCATGGAAGCAAACCAATACCAAGACATACCATGAAGAATTTTCAGAATATTGAAGAGAAAATAAGATATGTACATAAAAGTTACATAAATGAGAATTAAAATAATATTGCACTTCTCACCGTCAACACATGAAGCTAGCGGGAAATGGGAAAATGTATTAAAAATTTCTAGGGAAACTGATGTGTCCTCTAAACACAGACGATCTCTCAATTTCACATAAAAATACAATAAAGGGCCGAGACGGGCGGATCACGAGGTCAGGAGATCGAGACCATCCTGGCTAACATGGTGAAACCCTGTCTCTACTAAAAATACAAAAAACTAGCCGGGCGAGGTGGCGGGCGCCTGTAGTCCCAGCTACCCGGGAGGCTGAGGCAGGAGAATGGCATGAACCTGGGAGGCGGAGCTTGCAGTGAGCTGAGGTCAGAGACTCTGTCTCAAAAAAAAAAAAAAAAAAAAAAAAAAATACAATAAAGGCTGGGCCTGATCCCAGCACTTTGGGAAGCCAAAGTGGGAGGATTGCCTGGGCCAAGGAGTTTGACTAGCCTGGAAATATAGTGAGACCCTATGTTTACAAAAAAAAAAAAAAAAGTAAATAAACCAGGCATGGTGGTGTGCACCTGTGGTCCCAGCTACTCAGGAAGTTGAGGCAGGAGGATTCTTGAGCCCAGGAGAACAAGGCTACAGTGAGCCATGTGCCAGTGCACTACAGCCTGGACAACAGAGCAAGACCTTGTCTCAATTAAAAAAAAAAAAAAAAGCCACAATAAAGATATTTTCAGAGAGAAAAGTTCTTAAATTTTCCAATTATTTCTCAGCAATCACCTGGCAGACTTGATTTTCTTTTTCTCTAAATAAGGAAATAAACCAGGAAATATGATCCAAAATCCAAATAGGAGATCCAGCAAAAGAGAGAGACAAAATTGATTGCCACAATGAAGAGAAATAACAGGGTTGCTCGTGCGGTCCCAGAGAGCGACCAGGCCAGGCAGACACAGACAAGAGGAAATTTCCTTAAGAAGATGACATTTTTAATTGTCTGAGGTATTTGTCTAAAGTATTTTTGTATATTCAAAGGAGAATTACACAATTGGAAGAGAATTCAGAGTTGAATTAATCATTAAGCACATAGAAAATAAGCCAAATTGTTGACTTCATGGGTTATTTCCCATGCCGGAAAGTACATATAATCACATTATATGGACCACATAAAATAGCATTTATATATTAATAATAAGGGTGTATCAGCATTTACCTAATCAAAATTGCTAGATAAATATATGGGGAAGATGAAGCAATAGAATTTATTTGAGAGAATGAGAAGTAAAGGGGAAAATGGTGGTAGTGGGGGTGGATGAAAGAGAACAAAATCCCATCTTCTATTTTGGGTAGTCGGTATATAACGTCTAAAACAAAATCTAGAAATATAGTCATGTCATTTGAAAATACAGAGAAATATCATGGAATTAGCTTGAAAAAGTTACACGGAATTAGCTTGAAAAAGTTCTGCTGTCCTTAACAAGTCTTGCATTGGATACTTTTTAACCATATACATGCTTACTTTTGATAAAAAATAAAAAGTAAATTAACTGGTGTTTTCCAAGCTTCCTCCTTAAGATATCCATCCAATCTCCAAACTATTACCTGTAATACTAGTTATCATTTTTGAATTGCCTCATTTTTTTTCTACTGGAACCATGAACAAACAATGATATCCATGCAGTCAACTAAGTTTGATGCATTACTTCTGTTTCTCCTCGTGTACCTTAAATGTAAATTATCAATAGTACAATTAAGAAGTGCTTGTTAATGTACCACTCAGAATCGTCTTACCTTACAGTTATCTACCTGTTGCCACACACTGAAAGCATTTTTTTTGAATCACTCCCGAAAGGTAAGGTATTGCTTTCAAGTAACCACTAGAGGGGAATGTTGCTCTTTTTACTAAGTAGTCACAGTTCACTAGGGAACAGTTTCCTCAAGCAAGGAGTAGGAATTATAAAGCCATGGCCTGCGTCATTTTTCCCTTCCTGGAGTGTAGAATCCTGAAGCTTGAGGGGAACTTGCAACCCATCTAGGTCAAGCTCCTCTGACCTCTCCCTTTCGGCACCAAAAGAAACCAAGACCTAGAGAGGAACAGCTTTTTTACGTCATAGGATAAAGGAAACAGAAAAACCAAGTGCTAAAGACAAAATTTCCTTATTTACCTAAGCTGGGCACATCTGGAATGAAACAGGAGAGTAAGTCAGAAGAGTAGGTTTTTAGTTCAAGATCATGAAGCAGGGATTCGATCATAAGAATTAGCACTGGTTGAATGTTTGCTGTGTGCCGAGTATACGTGTTACCATGTGCTGGGACTTTAGATTTCTCCATTCTTTATTCTTATCCTGATCAGAGTTGTGTGTGGTAGAAAAAAAGGATTATCTATCCCCTTTCTACAGATGAGAAAACAAAGCCACAGAGAGTTTAAGTCACCTGCCCAGAATCAGACAGGAAGTGATTGCAGACCAGGGATTCAAAACTAAACAACGTAGCTCTGGAGTTCATGACTAATCATTCTGCTTACTGCCTGTCAGGGGAAGACCTGGAATTTATCTGTGAATGTGGAAAAAGCTATCACTCCTTCCTGGGGAAGTGGCTTCACCTCACCCTTTGGTCAGATGAGATGATGTGTACCATTGACCACAGAGATCCTTCAGGATTTATCAGGGTGGTAGACAGAGCTTTTTTAAGGACTGATTTCTTTCTATTCTCAATGTCTCTCATGATGCCTGGCTCAGAGGACTGGCTCATGAAATGTTAGATGAGTGAGTAAATATGATCCTAATGACTTCACAAACAAATCAGTTGTAGAGAAAACATAATGTGTCACATCTTGTCATTCATGAAATTTAGGAAAATGCCACAAAAGCCATCTTTGTCCACTTGGTCTCACTTAACATTGTGGAGTTGATCCAATAAAATGCCTAATTGTACCTGATTTCCTTCCCCCCTGCTAAATTTGTAATGCATTTTGTTCCATCCATAAAGCACAGTCTGTCACTGTGTACATAGGCAGGCTCCTAGGCCCATTGCATTGTGTTATTTCATGAGCTGATGGAGCTGATGTGTCACTACCTTCTAAAACACCTGGGGTCTTAATCACTTATTGCTGTGGGCCCAGCCAAGTCTTCATCTTCTCTGTTGATGGAACTTTGAGCTTGTTTAACTCACCATTCCTCACAACACTGGGGCTGAGGGAGGGGAAGGGCTCCTATTTAAAAATAATAACCACGTTCAAAGAGGAGGATTTAATAACGGAGTTTACGGCCAGGGAAATTTCCTTTGCACAGAAGGAAAGCAAACTTCATGAAAAATACCTACAAATTTTCAGTCTTCCTACTGGAAGGTTTGAAGTCATTCGGTGCAATTCTAGAAATGTAAGGGGTTAAAATGTCCATGTCTTGCCCCCAAACCAATTCATCCTTTACATATATTTAGAGACAGGGTCTCACTCTGTTGCCCGGGTAGGAGTGCAGTGTAGTTATCATAGCTCACTGCAGCCTGAAACTCCTGGACTCAATTGATCCTTCCACCTCAGTCTCCTTAGTAGGTAGGATTACAGGCACAAGCCACTGCACCTGGCACACATTGACTTTATTTTAGTGAATGCTAACATATGTATAAATTCTTGTAATCAACACCACAATCAAGATACAGGACTGCTTCACCACACTCAAAAAAACTGATATTTCTTAACATCCAAACCTCTGTCCTGTGTACCTGGTGAACATTGGTTTGTTCTTCATCAGTACAGTTTTGACCTGAGACTGTTATACAAATGTAACACAGTGTATAAACTTTGAATCTGTCTTCTCTCACTCAGCATAATCCTTTGGGGATTCCTCCAAGTTGTTTGGTGCGTCTATAGTCTATTCGTTTTTATTGCTGAAAAATATTTTATTGTATGTGTATTAGTCTGCTCTTATGCTGCTAATAAAGACATACTGAGATTGGGTAATTTATAAAGGAAAGAGGTTTAATTGACTCACAGTTCAGCATGGCTGGAGAGGCCTCAGGAGACTTACAATCGCGGCGGAAGGGAAAGCAAACACGTCCTTCACATCGTGGCAGGAATGAGAAGTGCCCAACAGAAGTGGGGAAAGCCCCTTATAAAACCATCAGATCTCACGAAAACTCACTAACTATCAAGAGAACAGCATGAAGACAACCACTCCAATGATTCAATTACCTCCCATTCAGTCCCTCCCAGGACAGGTGGGGATTATGGGAACTGTAATTCAAGTTGAGATTTGGATGGGACACAGCCAAACCACACCAGTATGGAAGTACCACAATTTGTTTATCCTTTCACCTGCTGAGAGATACTTCAGTTGTTTTCAGTTTAGGGCAATTACAAATAGGACTGCAATAAACATCCATATGCAGGCTTTCTGTATGAACATAAATTTTCATGACTGTAAGATAAATACCTATGCGTGCAACTCCTGGGTCACCAGATAAGTGTAGGTTTTACTTTACAATAAACTGCCAACATGTTTTCCAGAGGAGCTACATCATTTTGCATCCCCACCAGCATTGTATGCGAGTTCCAGTTGCTCCACATGCTCCCCACAGTGATTCACAATTCTTTTTTTTTTTTTTTTTTTTTTTTGCAATTTTAGGCACTCTAATACTCATGAACTGTTACCACATTGTAGTGTTAACTCAAATTTCCCGAATGAATCATGACGCTGAGCATCTTTTAATGTGCTTATATTTTATACACCCACTTTGGTGAAGTACTCATGGGAATATTTCACCCTTTTTCCAAAAAACAAAAAACAAAAATTAAATAATAGGTTTTATTTTCTTACTGTTGGGTTTCAATAATTTTAAACTATATTCTGTATGCAAATGATTTGTCAGACATTTGATTTGTAAATATTTTCTCCCAGTCTACGACTCTGCTTTTCATTCTTTTAACAGTACCTTTCAAAGAGCAAATGTTTTGTTGTGTTTTGCTTTTTTAATTTTGATAAAATCCAATTTCTTACTTTTTAAAAATAATTATGCTTTGTGTTTTGGTGATAATAGCTAAGAATATCTTGCTTGACACTAGGTCACAAAGATTTTCAAAAAGGTTTATCATTTAATGTTTTACATTTAAATCTGTGATTGATTTTGAGTTAATATTTATATTAAGTAAGAGACTGACGTTGAGGTTCATTACATTGTTTTTGAATGGTCAATTCTCCCAAAACAATTTCTTGAAAGTATTATCTATTGTCGTCGAACTGCCTTTGCATCTTTGTCAAAAATCAATTGGCTACATATGAGTGGGTATATTTATGGATCATCTTCTGTTTCATGGATCTGTGTGTCCATCCCTTCAATGCCACTATGTCTTAATTAGTGTAGCTATATAGTAAGTCTTAAAATCAGGTAGCATGAGTATTACAACTTTATTCTTTTTTTTTTTTTTTTTTTTTTTGAGGCAGAGTCTCACTCTCTCGCCCAGGCTGGAGTGCAGTGGCGCCATCTTGACTCACTACAAGCTCCGCCTCCGGGGTTCACGTCATTCTCCTGCCTCAGCCTCCCGAGTAGCTGGGACTACAGGCACGCGCCACCATCTCCTGCTAATTTTTTGTATTTTTAGCGGAGACGGGATTTCACCACGTTAGCCAGGATGGTCTCGATCCCCTGATCTCGTGATCTACCGGCCTCGGCCTTCCAAAGTGCTGGGATTACAGGCGAGAGCCACTGCGCCCGGCATTACAACATTAGTCTACTGTTTTAACCATTTATAACCTTTCTATAATAATTTTAGAAGCATTAAGTATGATGCTAGCTCTTGGTTTTTTGGGGATGGTTATAGGTTTAAGAAAGTTTCCTTCTACTTATAGTTGTCTGACAATTTTTGTCATAAATGATGTATTTTGCCAAATGATTTTTCTACATGTATTGATATGATCTTTTTTCTTCTGCAGGTTAACATAATGAATTACACTAATTGATTTACAAATATTGAATCAGCCTTGCATTGCCTAAAAAATTCCACCTTGGTCTTCTGTATTATTTGTATTAATATTTATTACTAGATTTGATTCTTTAGTATTTTGTCAATTTTTGTGTCTATTTATATAAGGGATTTGGTCTGTAGTTTTTTCTTTTGTTTTATATCTTGTTTTGGTACTATCATTGTCTGGTTTTGGTATTAGAGTAATACTAGCTTCCTAAAATAAGTCAAATAGTGCTCACTCCTCCTCTATTTCTAGAAGAGACTATCTGGAATTGGTGTTACTCCTTTATGCATTTGGCAGAATTATTCAGTATATCCACTTGATCAGGGGTTTTCTTTATTGAAAGGTTTTAATTTGTGAATTCAATATCTTCAATAATTGTGGCACTATTTGAGTTATGATCTTTTGAGTCAGTTTTAGTAGTGGTTTCTGAGGAATTGGTAATTTTATCTAGGTTATAAAATCATGTACATAATATTATTTATAGTACTTTTTTATTATTCTCTTAATATTTATGAGTTCTGAAGGAATATCCCAGTTTTTAAATTTTTTTATTTTATTTTATTTTTTATTTGGGGGTTACCTAGTAGGTATATATATTTATGCAGTGCATGAGATGTTTTGCTACAGGCATGCAATGCATAATAATTACATCAGAGTAAAGGGGTTTCCATCACCTCAAGCATTTATCTTTTATGTTACGATCCAATTGCATTCTTTTAGCTATTTTAAAATATATAATTACATTACTACTGACTCTAGTAACCATGTTACATTACCAAATGCTAGGTGTATTATTCATTAATAAATTCTATCCAAATTTTTCTTGTCTTTCTTTTTCCAGTTTTAGTTTGGTATATAAATTTTGTTGACCTTTAGAAAAGCCAACTTATTGTCCAACTTTTTTCTACTCCTCTTCTATTTAAAAAATTATTGACTTCTGTCTATTTTTAAGTTATTTCCCTCCTTCTATTTGCTTGGGTCCGTTTTGCCCTTTTTAGTTTCTTAAGGTAAGAACAGATGTATAGCCGGGTGCGGTGGCTCAAGCCTGTAATCCCAGCACTTTGGGAGGCCGAGACGGGCGGATCACGAGGTCAGGAGATCAAGATCATCCTG
>NW_012115844.1:2381707-2534895 GCF_000951035.1 Colobus angolensis palliatus | reverse complement strand
GGGAGGCTGAGGCAGGAGAATGGCGTGAACCTGGGAGGCGGAGCTTGCAGTGAGCCAAGATCGCGCCACCACACTCCAGCCTGGGCGACTGAGCAAGATTCCATCTCAAAAAAAAAAAAAGAAGGCAATTTGGGTGTGGTGGCTCACACTTTGGGAGGACGAGGTGGGTGGATCATGAGGTCAGGAGATTGAGACCATCCTGGCTAACACAGTGAAACCCCATCTCTACTAAAAACACAAAAACAAAATTAGCCGGACGTGGTGGTGGGCGCCTGTAGTCCCAGCCACTTGGGAAGCTGAGGCTGAAGAATGGCGTGAACCCGGGAGGTGGAGCTTGCAGTGAGCTGAGATTGTGCCACTGCACTCCAACCTGAGGGGCAGAGTGAGACTCCGTCTCAGACAAAAAAAAAAGGCAATTTGGCCATTTGCTACCATGTGTATGGACCTGGAAGGCATCGTGCTAAGTGAGATAAGGCAGACACAGAAAGAAAAATACTGCGTGATCTCAATTATATCTGGAATCTAAAAAAAGAAAACTGTATACATAGAAACAGAATAAAATGGCAGTTACCAAGGATAGAGGTAGAGAAAGGAAATGAGAAGATGAAGCTTAAAGGATGTAAACTTGCAGATATGTAGAATGAGTAAATCGAGAGATACAATGTGCAACATGGAGAATATGCAGTCATGTGTTGCTTAATAACTGGGATAGAGTCTGATAAACATGCTGTTAGACAATTGTGTCATTGTGTGAACATCACAGAATACGCTTATTCAAACGTAGATGGTGTAGCCTAGTACACACCTAGGTTATATGATATAGCCTATTGTTCCTAGGCTACAAACCTTACAGCATGTTACCATACTGAATATTGCGGTCAATTTTAACAGAATGGTATTTATGTAACTAAACATAGAAAAGGTACAGTAAAAAATAGTATTACAATTTTATGAGCCACAATTATATATATGGTCTGTCATAGACTAAAACATCATTTTGTAGCACATAACTCTAATTGTAATATTGCATTGTATACAGGAAATTTGCGAAGAGAGTGGACTTTAGATGATTTTAAGACCAAAAATGCATCACTATGCAAGATGATGGATATCTTAATTTGCTTAGCTATAGCAACTACTTCACTATTTATATTAAAACATAATGTTTTACATACACCTGAGATGCATACAATATTTTTAAATCTCATAAAATACTTAAAAGCATGCTGTTTAATTTTCTTTTCTTTTTTTTTTTTTTTTGAAACGGAGTGTCACCCTGTCCCCATGCTGCAGTGCAGTGGTGCGACCTTGGCTCACTGCAACCTCCACCTCCCGAGTTCAAGCAATTCTCCTGCCTTAGCCTCCCGTGTAGCTGGGACTATAGGCACGCACCACCACGCCCAGCTAATTTTTGTAATTTTAGTAGAGATGGGGTTTTGCCATGTTGACCAGGATGGTCTCGATCTCTTGACCTTGTGATGCACCCACCTGGGCCTCCCAAAGTGCTGGGATTACAGGCATGTGCCACTGCACCCGGTCTGTTTAATTTTCAAGTGTTTGAGAGTCTCCTGTAATCTTTGTTATTGATTTTAGTTTAATTTGTTAGAATGAAAGAATAACAATTGTATGATTTCAAGTGATTTTAATTTTTAAATTTGTTTTGTGACCTGGAATACACTCTATCTCGGTGAATGATCTCTGTCCACTTGAAGACAAGAATGTACATTCTTCGGTTGTTGGTTGATATGTTCTGTAAGTGTAAAAACATACAGTTTTGATGATGTTGTTCAGTTTTTCTACATCCTTGCAGACTCAATATCCACTAACTCCATCAATTACTGAGAACAGAGGTTGAATTACTGAGAGCAGAGGTAATGCATCTAAATATAATGGTCGATTTGTACACTTCTTTCAGTTCTGTCAAATTTCATTTCATATGTTTTGAAATTCTATTGTCAGTACTTCTTTTACACATTGAGGACTTTTACATCTTCTTGAGAAATTGACCTTATCATTATGTTATGTCTCACTTTGTCCCTAATGTTCTTTGCTCTGAAGTCTACTTTGCCTGATATTAATATAGCTAGATGTAAACCATAGCTTTCTTTTTAAAAGAAAAGATTTGTTCTGCAAACAAAATTCTTTAACAGTTATTTTAGAGGAAGTCCGCTGGCAGCAAATTCTCTTAGTTCTTTTTCTGAGACAGCTTTATTTCACTGTCATTTCTGCAAGAATTTTTCACTCAATGGAGGTTGACTGTGTTTTTCTTTAGGCCCTTTAAAAATGTTTGTTTACTTCTTTCTGGCTACCACGGTTTCTGATGAGAAAGCTACAGTCATTGAAATTGTTGCTCTCCTAAGTAATGCATCATTTTCTCTGTTGTCTTCAATATTTTTTCTTTACTTTCCAGCAGCTTGATTATAATGTCTCCAAGTGTGAGTTTATTTATTTATTTGTTTGTTTTCTGTTTGGAGTTCATTTAACTTCTTAAATCTGTCAGTTTATGGGTTTTGTCAAACTTGAGAGGCTTTCTTACTATCATGTCTTCAAATATTTTCTCTGCACGCTACTTTTCATCTCCTTCTGGGACTTCTTTGACATAAATGTTAGATTTTTATGTTTTCTGACATAAATGTTAGATTTTTATATTTTCCCATAAGTCTTTGAGACTCTGTTCCTTTTTCTCCATCTTTTCTCTCTGTGTTTTTAGGATTAA
This sequence comes from Colobus angolensis palliatus, assembly GCF_000951035.1. Classification (NCBI taxonomy): domain Eukaryota; kingdom Metazoa; phylum Chordata; class Mammalia; order Primates; family Cercopithecidae; genus Colobus; species Colobus angolensis. The sequence goes on along the minus strand of NW_012115844.1, from coordinate 2,532,179 downwards.
ATAAATTCTAATGACATATTTCAAGTTCACTGACTTTTTCTTCTAGCATATTCATTCTGCTAGTGAGCCCCTACCATGATGCTTTTACTTTGGTTAATGTGTTTTTCTGTTTTTAATTTCCAGTCGTTTCTTCTTTATATCTTCTATTTGTTTTTGTTAAGACTTTCTACCTTCCCATTCATTTCAACAATGCTTACCTTAACTTGTTGAAGCATTTTTTTTTTTTTTGAGACGGAGTCTCGCTCTGTCGCCCGGGCTGGAGTGCAGTGGCCGGATCTCAGCTCACTGCAAGCTCCGCCTCCCGGGTTCACGCCATTCTCCTGCCTCAGCCTCCTGAGTAGCTGGGACTACAGGCGCCCGCCACCTCGCCCGGCTAGTTTTTTTGTATTTTTTAGTAGAGATGGGGTTTTACCGTGTTAGCCAGGATGGTCTCGATCTCCTGACCTTGTGATCCGCCCGTCTCGGCCTCCCAAAGTGCTGGGATTACAGGCTTGAGCCACCGCGCCCGGCCTTGTTGAAGCATTTTAAAAATAGCTGTTTAGAGTCTGTCAGATAATTCCAACTAGCATTTGTTGATTTTCTGTTTCTCTTAAGTTTGTCCTGATTCTTCACATATTGAGTAATGCTTGAATTGTGTTGTACATATTTTGAATATTACCTTGTGAGATGCTAAGTCTTGCTTAAACCATATGGATAATCTTAAGTTTTTAGTTTTAGTAGATCCATGCATGCATAGCTTGGGGTGTGTCCAGAAATTCACAAATAATTTTTAGGTGAATTTTTGGAAGTCCTCCCTCTCTGAAATCTCAAAATTTTCTCATTTCCTAGGACTCCCCCTTTTAGCCTACTATTCCTAAAGCTGATTTATTCACCAGAGTCTCCCATACTTCCCTTTGCTGTGCACAGTTCTGGCGTTAAGCTGTGGAGGACAGAAAAGGTAGGGGTGGGGGTATAGAAATAAGAGTTTTCTCCTCCCTCTTCAAAGCACAGCTTCTTTATCCAATAGGAAGGTTCTACTCAGAATTCTAGGTGTTTGTGAGAAGCTACAGGCTGAAATATAAGATACTTTGCAAATAAGCATTTACTGTATTCTCTCTGGTCATTAGGAAATTTGTTCTTACTACTCAAGCTATAACTAGAGTACTTCTCTTGAGTTCTTTCAGGCTCTGGGGTGGGTTGCACCAGGCCATGTGGATACCAGAGTAAAAATGAATGAAAAACTTACTGCTGATTCAGTGATATGTTGAATTTTGGCCTTCTTCGCCACCCCTCCTGCTACAAGTTATTTTTTAGAGTACTCAAAGTATCTTCTCCATCCACTCAGTCCAGGTTTTATAGCTGCTTTCCATGGAAGATCCAGGATGGACTGTTCTGACTTCATCCTACCCACATCTGAATACCCTGCATTGCGTTAATTATTCTAAAATCCAGAACATTCTTCTATGGGTAGGCTTTGCCTACTTCTCAGCTCTTTCTTTTCCAGAATCTAATGAAATTAAATTATGTTGTTTCCCACATGATTGCTGTCCTGCAAAAATCCAGGTGCACACAGGATAAAATGTTAATGGAACTCTTAGAATTGTGAAATGCAAAGGCTGTTTCTTGCATTTACATGTGTCTACACTATTCCATCATAATTTGATGCCTTTCCTCTGTCATCTATGTTTGCATAGTTAACTCCCACTGAGACTTTAAGACTCAGATCAAGTGTTGGCTTGAGCTTGAGGTAGGTGTTCATCATCTGTTTATACTCCCATGGTGTTCTGGACTATTTACAAATGTTTATCTGACTAGGTGTGTCTCCTTTAAGCACTCTGTTCTTTTTGTCTGTATATCTCCAATGTCTGAAAGAAAGTGGATATTTCATAAATGTTTGATGAATGAATGAATGAATGAGAAGGGAATAAAAATGTATTGAGTGCTCACTTTATAAATAATGTTATTTACTCTGCACAATCTTAAAAGAACATAATTGTATTAGACATGTTTTGCGAGTGACTGTCTCTCACATTACCTGTCCTTGCTAAAGATGAATTTCCCCAACCCACAGCCTCAGCTGTCACAGTCAATTGGATCATGGTGGGTACTTTCTCAAGTTCAGCTTACCGAAAGACAGACTAAAATTCTATGGCTAGCAAGGAAAACATGAACTAGGTAAATCATCACAAGCTTTTTGGAATTTTGAAATACGGAAACTAAGAGAATTTAGCCAGCTGGATCTAGACAGCAGCATATAGTTGAGACCAGGGTGACAACAAAGGCCTTGTCCAATCTGATACAAATAAAAGAAAAAGTAGTTTATAGGGAGGAGGTAGTGCATACTTACAGAGAAACAAGAGGACATGGAACCTTAGGAGAGAGATCATGATAAGAGAGAGAGTGGGGAGGATGCCTCAACAGCTTCCCATATACAGCTCCCCCAAACTGACTATACATATACAAATTATTAATCTTATTTTTTCTTAAGACCCATGGTATACTTTGTAAAAAGAACTTCTTGAACTTCCTTGAGTGAATTTTTATTGTTCACTAGCTTCTTATTTAAGCAGACGTTGATGGTTACTAACTCAATAACCATTAGTTCTTTTATTTCAAAGCCCTAAATTTTATCTAGATTTTCCAGCCTCCTTCATGTAGTCACATTTCCCTGAGAAGGTTAGTAGCATCCGCAACCCAAGAGATACATTTGATTTGGCTTAAGCCAAATGTTGTAGATCCCTACCATTATCAGTGCTTAGATTATGCAAAGAAAGGTGGTATAGTTCTGGCCAATGAGATGTGAGAGGGACTTAACTGGGGGACTTAGGCAAAACAGGGTTTTATGGGAGATTTCTTTACAGGTTTGAGAAGGTCATATTCTAATTTTATTGTTTCTTCTCTAGGAATAAGCTGAAATATACTAAAAAGTATATTTTCTCTCATCAACTATTTGGTTATATTAAGGTATGGACAATGAAAAAGAGGCAGAGAAATACTTGATTTCCCCTTCTTTATCAATTTAGAATAATAACTTGGTTCTTTAGTACCCCTCAAAGGTGGAAAGTTTTTTGTTTTTTGTTTTTTTTTTTTTAATACAAGGTCTCACTCTGTCACCCAGGCTAGAGTGCAGTGGAGCAATCTTGGCTTACTGCAGCCTGGACCTCCCGGGCTCAAGTGATCTTCCCCCCTCAGTCTCCTGAGCTTCCTACTGCTCCGACTTCATTGTACTTCCCAGGAATACCTCTTACAAACACCAACAATGACCACTGTGTTCTGCTATTGAAGTTCATCATTATTTCATTTCTCCTTTTTTATAGAAATAATTTCTCCTTTTTCCTTTCTCCTTATCACACTGATCTGGTTCTTTTCTCTCCTATTTAGATGGCTATATCCTCTTCATTCATTCATTGTTGTCGCCTCCCCATTTTAGCTTGTCCTTTCAAAGTGGGAGTGCCTCAGGGCTGAGATCTGGAGTTTTATTCTTTGCTATGCTCATAAAACCTTCCAGGGCAACTTCAACCAGTCACCTGCTCTGTAGGCCATCATGGAGTATCTAGGGGTACCTCCCACAGAATGTCAGCATAAAATGCTAACTGGGAGGTCATTACCCATTATTTTAAACAGGAAAAACTATAGTACATTTTGTGTCAATCTCAAATTCACAACTAATTTTCTAAAACATAACAGAACAATATAAAATTGTATTACTATATACAAGTATAATATAAACTATTGTGTTAAGGTGTCAGATGTTTAATATGGTGCCTCTGGATCATCAAACCATTAAAATAGTGGTAACAGGTTCCTGCTTTGTCTTCAGTAATATGACCTCTCTAGTAGCCAAGTAACACATCCATCTGTTAACACAAGATTTCAAAATGTTTATCGGTATGTATTTGTTGGCTGCCCAAAGCTTTCTCTACACCTCTGACATCTTCCAATACTGGACTTTTATATCTAACTTTTTATTATCTTGCTCTCATTCTCCTCTCTTTCTTGTGCACTCATACACACACATACAGATGTACATATACTCACATACACACACACACACATCTGCTTCTCTTTCCAATTTTTTCTACTTAGCTAAAGTCACCACCATCCACCAAGATATTAGAAACAAAAATTTAGACATCTTTGATCTGTCTTTTCCACTAATGACAACATCTGATCTATCAGCAACTCCTGTCAATTGTATTTACAAAATACATCCAATGCTAGTTCCATTCCCCACCTCCACTAGAGTATGTGTATTCCACATGGTCTAAATGAAGATTGTTACCAGCAATGGTTACTGAAAAAGACTCCAAATTGAGCTCCGTGTGTTGACTCTTTCCCTCATCTACTTAAAACATTTTCCAAGCCTTCCCATTTTCCATAGGATAAAATACAAACTCCATAATACCACTTACACAGCCTTCCATGATCTGGCTGCTTCCTTCCATTGACCTCAACTGTTACTGACTCCACACTCCTTGCTTATTATGACCCTGCCATGCTGGCCTTCCTTCCTGTCCTGAAGCAAACTGGTTCCAGTGTTAAGGTCTCTGCACTGCATCCTTGGCCCTGATCTGATCTTCCCTTGGTGGATCCATACGTTCAGCTACAGTTTAGATTAAATGGCATCTCCTCTAGGAAGCCTTTCCTGACAATCCAATCTAGACATGTGTTGCAATCACCTTTATCACAACATTCAACATAAATTCTCTGCATGGCACTTATAATGAATATTTTTGTGTGTTCGGTTGTTTATATCTTGCCTCTCCCATTTCTATCCCTTCTGATTGTAAGCCCTGTGAGAGCAGGATCTTCATCTGTATTGTACTGCTGTATCCTCTGAACTTAGATTTTTAGTGACAGATACTAGGAACTTAATAAATATCTGTCAAGTTAATGAACGGAATATTTATTGAGTGCATTATGTTCAGGTCTGCACTAGTAGCAGGAAGTAAAAAGGTGAAAAGTCATCGTGTTTGTCGTCAAGTTACTTTGAGTTAAGAAAGAAGATAATCCTGCAAAGAAAGTTTAAAATATAACATGATGATGGAGAAATGTCATAAGTACCACAAGATCATGGAGAAAGTGGTGCTCAAGTGTGTCCTGAAAAGACAGGGACATTTTCCCAGAGGAGGCAGTGCTGAAAATAGCTACTTAAGGATGAATAGGGACTTGTGTGTTGAGAAAAAGGAACGGCATTCTTTGCAGAATGCACATGTTCTAATATCTAAAAGTTGTACAGTAGTCCTGGAGTGTAAATTGCAAGTAACAGAGTCATAAACTCTAAGGCTATTTGTGTGGGCCGAGACAGGAGCATGCAGTTTTCCACATGATGTGTTTAACGTGATCAGTAAGGGGTTACTGAAGAATATTTGGCCTAAGAATAGGGACATTCATGAACTACAGAAATCCCCTTGTCGTAAGTGAGGAGAATGACTTCAAAATCAAAACAAGAAAGCTAGCTAGAAGTCTATTGCAATTACTTAAGCAAAAAGTAATTAACCATTGAGAATGAAGACAGAATAAAGTCCAGGAAGAATACATGAGACCTGTTAAGTAAGAAATCTAGAAAAGAAGTATCAGGATTCTTAGTCATCTCAAGCTTTAGGCTTTATTCGTCTTCAGAAACCTGGTGCCTAGTGTTGTCCCTGGCACAAAGAAGAAGCTCAATGTAGATTTGCAAATAAAAATCAAACTGTGTTAAGAGCAATTAATAAATTCTATATGGTATCTGAATACCTCTGATTACTACAAACGAAGGTATAGTTATGGTATCATGATTTTATTTTATTTTTTAAACTGTAGATACACATCAGTTAATTTTAAATTATTTGTTAGGGCCAGACACAGTGTCTCATGCTTATAATGCCAGCACTTTGGGAGGCTGAGGCAGGTTGATCATTTGAGGGCAGGAGTTCAAGACCAGCCTGGCCAACATAGTGAAACCCCATCTCTACTAAAAATATAAAAATTAGTTGGGCATGATGGTGGGCACCTGAAGTCCCAGGTACTTGGGAGGCTGAGACAGGAGAATCACTTGACTCTGGGAGGCGGAGCTTGCAGTGAGCCAAGATCGCTCCACTGCACTCCAGTCTGGGCAACAGAGTGAGACCCTGTCTCAAAAAAAATAATAATAATAATAAATAAATAAATAAATAAATAAATAAATAATCTGTTTGTTGTCATTTGGTGGAGCTGTGGGTAGAGTTGGGAATGTATAAAGATCTCCACTGTTCAGACTCAGAATTCTGAACGACTAAAGAAACAAAAAATTAATAGCTATCAATCCTTTCATGAAACTTAATAATTCAATTCTCCAATACAAATACTTCAAATGAGTGTGAAAGTGTATAAATAAGGATTCAATATACAATGAAGTAAGCATATGTGAATATAAGGAAATAGTGTGTGTGTGTGTGTATATATATATATATTCTTTTTTTTTTTTTGAGAGAGAGAATCTCGCTCTGTCCCCCAAGCTGGAGTGCAGTGGCATGAGCTCAGCCCACTGCAACCTCTGTCTCCCGGATTCAAGCGATTCTCCTGCCTCAGCCTCCTGAGTGGCTGAGATTACAGGTGCGTGCCGCCACACCCAGCTAAGTTTTGTATTTTTAGTAAAGACGGAATTTCACCATGTTGGTAAGCCTGGTCTCGATCTCCTAACCTTGTGATCCACCTGCCTCGGCCTCCCAAAGTACTGCGACTACAAGTGTGAGCCACCGTGCCCAGCCAGGAAATATTATATATTTAGTAAATATTTTTTAGAATAGTGAAACAATATGAATGATGTCATCCCACTTGTGTAAAACAAATACACAGGAAATATCGAAAAAGGTTTCTGAGCAACTGATCCCAATGACTTTTTCTGGAAAGTAAAACTAAAAATTAGCTACAGTAGAAACCTTTTACATTTTATTTTATTACAGAATATTTAAATTTCTTTCTACGACAATGTAGTACTAAAAATAATGTCTTTGTTCAAAGATGAAACACAGATAAAATCATGCAAAATAAATGTGTAGTTTAATGAGTTATCCTAAGTCAAAAAGCCTCAGATCCACTACCAGGTTAAGACATAAAACTTTATCAACCATCCAAAACCACCAAGGCGTCAGTCCAATCACGACCCCTTCCCTTCCCACACAGGGAAGGGAAAAGTCCCACTCCTGAATTTTATAGTAATGACTTTCTAGCTCTTAACAACAGTTCTAACATCCATGTTTGCCAAATATAATTAGGATTGTATTATTTTTAAATTTGACATTTCTTTTAAGTCTCCTTTTATCCATAGATTTTTCTCTCCACACGTTTTATGTTCCTTATCCATTATTTGCTGAAGGATCCAAGATATTTGAACTGACCTTGTTGATTGCATACACATGGTGCAGATCAGCATGTTCCTTTATCCTCCGGGTTTCCTGCCAATTGGTAAGTAGACCCAAAGGCTTTATCAGACTCGGGTTTGATACCCTTGAAAAGACTCTGATGTTGTTTAGCAAGACCACAGGAGACATGTATTTTCTTGTTTTGTCCTTTTCATGGTTACCATCTGTTGATATATAATGCTATATCTGTTAATTCATTGCAAACTGCTGAAATTCTAATTCAACACATTATCTTTTTAGTTAGTTGAATACTTGTATAAAGAGACCCTTGCCTTCATTGTCTACTTGGTTACCTAGTGTTATTGTTTATACTGGAAAGGTAAAATAAATGCTTACAGTGTCCTTTTACTAGTTTTCAAAATGATGGATTGATACCTTATCATCTTCATAAGGTGATCAATCATTCTTCCTCTTAAAAAAAATCATTATTCAAACATGGATATAAACATATTTAATGGGTTTCCATTCATTGCAATTATTTTTATTTCTGAAACTCAAATGGTGCCATATTTGGCCAGTTAAAACCTATTCAAGTTGGATCTTGAGTCTTCTAACATGACCCTAATAATTTTCCATAGTTCCATGATCATCTTGTACATTTCTCGTCTGAGACCTACAATTAGCTGTATTTTTTAGCATAAAACTCTATGTCAAAATAAATATCTGGGCACTAGGAATGCTTATTGCTACTGAGTTGATAACTGTCTTGAGGACTTTTTAGTGAACAGAGCAAAGAAAACACACACATGTTCATGCACATACATGAGTATCTATTGACACTTTGAATTCAAAATCAAAATTACAAAGCTTTTACATAACCTCTTCCCTATTACATCTGTACACCTGTCTTTCACACTGAAACTTTCGGTGCTCAGGACACAGGGGAAATAGAATGCTTCATAGCATGGTTTTATTTCATCTCATATTACACAAGCAACAGTCTCAAAATAACAAAATCAATATCATCTATGATGACTAACACCATTTACAATGATTGTTGTATATGATCTCCATTTCCCCCTCATATGTAGAAAGTTGTGCTACATCTGCATTTTCAGAATATATAGCTATTACATTGTCTCTCTCTGAAAACCTTCATTTAGTCTTATTTATACAAATAATGATATATTTTAAACTCACCACCAGTTATGATGTCCTTATGTCTCTAGTCATTTTGGTTCCCTAATGTCTGTTCTCAACTAAATTCCTCAGAAGGCTCATGGGAGCAATATTCCGTGAGTGCTTACAGGTTGAGTATAGCTTTTGTCCTTTATACTGAAAGTAGGGTTTATTGTAAAGATATTTTCTTTTCCTGAGTGTCTTAAATTAGTCCATTTTTTTCCTGCAATAAAGCATTGTTGTCAAAAAGTCTGATGATAATTCAATTTTATTCCCTTAAAAGTAATTTGCTTTTTCATTATAGATGCCTAAAGATTATTTCAGGTCCAATAATTTAATAAGATTGCATTTTGGTTTTGATCATTCTGGGTCTGTAGTCTCATGTATAACTTTTAAAGTGTCTATTATTATTTTCAAGCAATGGATTTTAATTTGTGGGTCTAATTCAGTAATATTGTTAAACTGGATTAGAAATTATGAGATAGATAAAAAGAGGATGAAGATGATGTAGACCAGAGATTAGTAATCACTAAAGGTAGCTACTTCTTCAAGTTCTTGGAAAATAAAGGAAATAAAATGGTGTAACCAGAGCCCAGAAGTGCTATCTACAGTCTCTCTCTTTCTCTGTGTACATTGTGTACATATATATATATATATATATACACAGTTTTATATATGCTTTTATATTATATATATGACAGTGGTTTTCTGGTAGCATGGTTTTATTTATATATATATATAACATGTAATATATATATATGACAGTAGTTTTTCCAGTAGCATGGTTTTCACACCTGTATTTCTAATATATAATTTCAATTAGAACGGAGCAAATCCAAGTGGTTTAGAGGAGAGGGATCTTGAGTCCTGCTCTCTCTGCATCAGAATTCACTCCCACCTCAAGACCCCTGGAGTTGTGGTGACTTCCCAGAAGCCAAAGATTCCACAAAACATACTGTGAAGACGTAATTATCAAAATGCAAATAAAACACAAAAAATATTAGAATGTTAAAAAAGTATGTTCAAAAACAGTATTATAAGATAACCTTTACAATGTCAACTAAAAGTGTAAAGTTCCTTTAAATAAATCTAACAAAATATGTCAAACCTCTATAGGGGAACCTTTAATATTTACCCAAAGAGAAAAAACGAAACTCAAACCTTCAGAGATACCATGTTCATGGGTTAAAAGATTGAATATGAGAAAAGTGTCAGGAAACTATAATCTAAGTGTAGTAACAATGAAAATATCAACAGAACCTTTTACAAAACCCAAAATATTATTCTGAAATTAATAGGGAAACATATACGACTAAGACTAACCAGGACAATTTGGAAAAAAAAAAAAGGAGGGGGATGTGGTCATCACATATCAATATTTTTAAAATGCAATAGCTATAAAAATATTATGTGCAAGTGCACGACTAAATAGACCAATATTTCACAGCCCAAAGTACTCATATATATATATATATACATACATACACACACACACATACATACACATAGATATACATATATATATATGACAGCCAATCATTGATATTTAACAGATCTTTGAATGCACTTTTATTTGCTTACCAAGTAATTGACCAACTGAATAAAGGAGCAGGGGGATATTATAGTTCTGTTTGTTCTGGTCCATTCAGATCATGCCATATGATTGGGGCTCAAGGATGGTTGCCCCACTTGAAATTTTCTTCTTTTGGAAGGAGACAATGAGAGGACAGAATGTAGAACTTTTAAAGAGCAAGGAATAACAAAAGAACTGCATATGTTTAGACTTGAAGCCAACCTGAGCTGCTTATAAGTCTGAAATGCTATTGTGGATTAATTCTACAGCAGATCCTGAAGGGTCCATGCACAGGATTTAAGGGACGTCAATTTTGTCTCAGTCGGTACAAGTAGTAGCACATTGTCATACCTGAAGGCCATATGGAGTTATGAAAACAAGAATTTGGAGTCAGGCAGAACCAGATTCAGATCACCATTTTGTCACTTTTTCACTGGGTGACCTGTGACCTGTCACAAAGGCACTGTGACTCAGTTTTATTGTCATTTAAATGAGGATAATTAGAGGCAGCAGAACATTACTATGTAAGTGTGAGTTCTGGACCTACTGCCAGTGTTCAAATTCACTTTCTAGATATGTGAACTCAAGCAAGCTGTTTAACCTCTTTGAGCCTCAGTTTCATCATCCATAAAATGAGAGAAATAAAAGTAGCTACTTCAGAGGGTTGTTAGAAAAACTAAATGACATACTATATATAAAGTGCAAAGAAGTGTAGGTGGTTCCCAGTAAGCCTTGATCCTAGTAATAATAATAATGGAAGTAAAAACTATCTCAAGTGTTATGAAGACAAGTAGATGCAACGACACATGTAAAGCTTTGGGCACAGTGCCTGAAGCATTCAAAGTGCCCTATAAAGGTTCCTTTCCTCCGTTCCCTTAAGCTGTCAGCAAAAGGAACAAATGTCCCTCCGGAGGTAGTGAGCTCACCATCAGCAGAAGCGTTCAATCAGAAGTTGTTTAACCACATCTCCAGAATGTTATAGGAAAGCCTTGAAACTAGGTGGACACAAGGATTAGGCAATCCCTGAGCTCCTCTTCAAATAAAGATTCTGTGATTAAATCTAAAACTTTCAGAAAGGCCGTCAAATGGGAATTGTGGGTAACCAAAACTTTCCTGAAATTTCCAGCTCATTTTCCAGGATAAATGCAGCCCCCATTACCCTACACAGCACACCAAATATTAGCAACACACACACACACACACGCACACATAAATACACACATGTACACAGAGGCATCATTCATACATCCTAACATAAATCTTCTCACCACAATGACCACGGTTGTCAGTGAAAGAAATACTCTTGTTCAGTCCAATGCACTTTGGTAGCCCAAATAAACAATAGTATAATGCCCGGCATTTATTCAGCACCCTTTGGGGCAAGGGCTCACACTTTATACATATTTCTCGTTTATCATGGCCACATTCCTGGGAGACAGGCTGCCCCTCAGAGAGGCAATGGCGTTGGGCTTTTGATTTCAGTCCTGCCTGGTGGAGAGCTATTGCTTTCCACATGTTAGAACACGCAGTACTTAAATGTCTTTCAGCCTTCCTGGGCCTGGCTGAGTGGCCTTTCATGAAAGGCTCCTGGTGTTGCATTGAGAGTTGCAGTGCCTCTGGTCTGGGCTGTTTCCCCTCACTACTGAGGCTTCTACCCTCATGGCTTAAGAACTCAGGCTCTGAGTGACAGGCCTGGCATTGTGTTTCAGCAAGGGCATCCCCATGAGAGTGCTGCAGCATTTGAATCCAATGGGAAAGAAACTCACAGGAGCTTTGGAGGTCAACGGGAATCTCAGCCTGTGCCACTTAATAGCTGTGTGATTTCAGGGAAATCACTTACCTTCTCTTAGCTACCTAACCTAGAAAACAGGCCCAGTAAGACATGATTTGTGAGGCTTTAATGATACAACATGGGATAAAGCACATCCATTCCCTGTCATGGGGTGGAACTTGAATTTAAAATACCTATTATTATTATGATAGGCATAATCTTGCCTCCAGGTTATGGAGCTCAGTGTTTCCACACATCCAGTGTTACGGGCTCATTTATGTCCGATTGAAGTCCTAACCCCTACAGAATATGACTGTGTTTAAGGAGGTAATTCAGTTAAATAAGGTCCTCTAGGTGGGTTCTAATTTAGTATGAGTGATGTTCTTATGAGAAGAGAGATAAGGAGGACCCAGATGCAGAGGAAATCTGTATGAAGACACAGGGGGAAGGTGGACATCTACAAGCCAAGGGGAGAGGTCTAGGAAGAAACCAACACTGCTGACACATTGATCTCAAACTTTTAACCTGCAGAAAATACGTGTCTATGGTTTAAGCCACCCAGTCTGTGGAACATTGTTATGGCAACCTTAGCAAACAAATATATCTGACTTGACTCCACAGACATAAACCCTAAACCTCAGGTCAGGTGATCCCTTTGAAAGATCAAGTAAATAATGTCCCAAGGTTCAGGAGGACATTTAAGAAAGAAAAACTGTGATTGTGAAGCAGAATATGTCCCTGATCCCTTCACAGGACTCACGACAGGCGTGCCTCTTTTACTCAGCCCTCCACTCTCAACCCCTAGCAGGAGGGAAAGTGTGAGCAAATGAGTATGGGAACTGGAGTGAATGAGAGCCAGAACCAGCTGGCTGCTTCAGCACTCTTGGGATCAAAGTCCACTCACGCAGACCCACTGCATTCTACTCATGAGAGGGAGCACACAGGTAAGCAGGTGCAGGAACCAGCCGGATGCTTTAGTGCCAACAGGAGTGAATTCCATGTAGGCCCCACGGCAATGTCCAGGCAGGGGTGCCTGTGCCCCTTGAAGCCCCCTGCTCTTTTAGCTCTGCCATCCATGGACGGCTTAAGTGTTAACAGCTTAGTGGGTCCTCTGCCTTTCTGCGTGAGACAGCTGCCCTCTGCCAGCAAGGGCAAAGGGCCAGTGTGACAGCCTTTTGTACCTGCACTTGTGCCTCCTGAGCTCTTGTCTGGCATCCAGGAAAAATGAGGTCACATGAACAAATTGAAAGATGGTAAATGAGGGGGATTTTATTGCCAATGAAAGTGGCTTTTAGTGGGAAGGGGAGCTGAAAAGGGGATAGGGTGGGTAGGTAATCTTCCCCTGAAGTCCAGCCATATCCAGCCAGATTGTTCTCCAAAGTCAACATGGTCTAGCTGTCCCTCTGAAGTCAAGCTGCTTCTCTCTGATGTCCAGACATAGTCCCATCTACCGGCTCAGTCTGGGGTTTTTGTACACACAGGATAAGGTGGAGGAGAGCCATGGGTGGATTAGGAAAAGGTAACATTCAAATAGGAAAACAGAGATATAAGTTCTCACTTTGGGCCATGGTTTCAGGCTTTCCAACTTCAGTCTGGGGTTTTGCTGGGGACCTGCCTTTTTCTGCCTAGAGTTTCTCTGCCCTCTGTCCCTATCAATTGTACAAAATAAGTTAATTACATATGCCCTTGGCAAAAAGAAAAAAAGTAAACTCAAAGCCATTTTTCTTTATCAGTGGAATGAATGAGAAAGAGCACCAGATTTGAGTCAGAGATCAAAGGATGAATCTCATCTGCATCAGCATTTAGCTCTGGGAACTTTGGTAGCCATTTATCTCCATGTGTTTCTGTTTTACTTGAGTAAATTCACCTGTCTTCCTCATCGGATCATCTTTAACAACCTGGACTAGGTTAATGATTCTTAATTATTCAGGGGATAACCCAGTTACTACTTTATAATAGACAAATCATAAGAGTTTCTCAGATTAATGGAACTCTATTATTCCATTTGGGAATTATTCTCAAGGCTTCAGTAAACAGGTAAGTGAAAAGACAAATGTGCCTTTCAATAAATATTGCTGTCATTACAGTAGAAAAGCGATATATTGGAATCTTGGCATAGGAAAAACTCATTTCAGCATTTTCTACTCAGATGCCATGCACAACAGTAGACAAGAAATAATGTTTTTTTACAAATAGCCAGATCTTATCCATCCTACAAGCTTTATATAGTGGTGTAAAATAAATGTTGAACTGAATGATATACATAACTCTGTAGCTATATTTTCAAAAATATTATTTTTGAAGAGATGACCATATGTTTGTTGAGAGTTAATAGTCAACCTCACTAATCATAGCACAAGAACCATTGCTACCTCTAAGTCATCCACCCATGGAAAGAGATCCTAAATCTTCTCAAATCTTGTTCCCGCTCCACTTTCCTTTAATAAGTAGCCTCTCCTCTAACCTAGGAAATGTATATGAATCCTTTGCATTCCTTTAAGGCAATTCACTAGCACTTGTTATGTTGTTGTTGCTGGCCTTATTATAGTTAATTTCCTATCAAAATAATTTGCTACCTACCTTGTAAGTTGTGAGAGCTAATTAATGTGTTCTAAGTGCTTTGGGATTGCTTTGGGATTCTGAGATGAAAGTCCCATAAAAATGTCATGTTATTATGTCTCGACCCAATAAAAATTGTGAGGAAAAAAAATCATGCCTTCAGAGGGCACTTTGTGCCTGTGGGACTTCATAATAAATGCAAAGCTATTCCTACTCCACATCTTTTGAGGAATTCTTGAGGCCAGCCTCATACAGTGGAAACTGTGCATTTCGCTAATTTTGGAATCACTTTACATCTTGCAGCCTCAATTTCCATTTTCTTAATTGTTAAAAAATAAGATAAAGCTGACTTCATAGGGCCATTATAAAGATGAAATAATGGTTGACAATTACAGAGGGTGTGGCTTAGAGAGCAGACTGGAATAGGTAACGTTCTCTTCATTTAAAAGCACATCCATTAAGCAAAAATCTAAAGATGTTACATATTAATCATTATTCTTTTTCTCTACATACAAGAGGACTGACTATTTATATGACAAATGTATATGTCATAAAGTTGTTTAATATAGTTGTTGCCTTGGGATCCATTTTTAGGCCTGGTATCCATTGTTGGAAACCTATTTATATTCCTTCACCTTTGGCCAAGTTAAAACTTTTCTTTCCCACGTTGTTTGCAATATGGCCCGCTTATTCTTATCTCACTAACCTAAAATCCCACAGCTAGATAAAACTGTCCATGATAAAACTCAATGGTCAATGCCAGAGTCATGTAGATAAGCACTCCTGTTCACAAGTGTTTTCTTTAACTTGACCAATCCACAATCCCTACAGGAAAGCCTGATGGATAATACTCGTGGACCTTAATGAAGGCCTCATCCCATATGTCATCTCTGGCTCCTGCTCTCCACCCATTGGTTATATGCCATGCTATCTTTGGACTTCCAGTCAGTCCTCTTAAGCACACCTCCTCTCTCGTGGACCTGTGAGTGATCAAATGTTTCTTTTATTTTCTGTTTTGTTGTGTTGCCTGCCCTGCATCACACCTAATCAATATACATTAACTTAACTTTCCCCGGTCAGGGCTCTCCTAGAAAGCGATTATCATAGCTTAAGGTTATGTCCAGAGAGATATCTCAGGACCAAATTTAGGAAAATCACAATAATAAATTAAACATTTACTATTCCCATACATAATGGCTGCCCTCAGAAGCTCCTAAGCTATCCAAGAAGGAAGCTTATCCAGCTACTGTTGTGTGCCCTGCAATCAAAGTACATTGCCAACTGTTTTAGATAATGGTTCCACACAGCAAAGAAAAACAGAAACAAGCACACACAACCTGCCCTTGCTGAGCTTAGAGTTCAGTGAGGAGGACAGTCAATACTCAGGGTAAATAAGTCAATCTATCACATATTAAATAATGATCAGTTCTACAGGCAAAAGTAAAGCCAAGAAAGAAAATAGAAAGTGCTAAGTGTGGGTTATGGGCTGCAATTTTAGCTGCAGCAGCACAAAGTGCTTCATCCAGGAATACCGCATTCATGTAAGTATGTAACAGAACTGAGGCCTTTAATCATATGTCACTTTCTCAGTGAAGGGTTATGACAGGCTGCAAGTGCCTTAAGACGCTGCCAAGAGTGTCAGTCCAAGCAGAGAGCCTGACGCGGGTGACGTGTGTTCTTTTCACAATGCTAGGTCACATTTACTCATTTTCACCAAAAGCAGTCACAGTTCTTTCAGAATGAGTTCTCTGTGCCCATCCAGTAACCAGTATCACTGAGAACTAATAGTGCATAAAGATCTTTGAAGACAGTATTGATTTCCTGGCCAAATAATCTGTAACTGAAACATTTAAAGCCACATGATAGGGGTGATAAGGCTGTAAACACAGGGCACTGGGTTCATCATTTACATCATCATGATCTGAAGATTTTCAAACATACCTGCAGATATCTACATCTCTATCTATCTAGATATCTGCTGCCATCTATGATAGATATATAGATATATATCTAGATATCTATCGAGATAGAGATATCTATACATAAATATCTACATACAGATATACACATACACACACACATGCAGACACACACACACATAATTTGCTGAGATTGAATGCCAGAGGTTTCTGAGGACTGGTCTAATATCGATAATCTGTTCTGGTGAAATGAGCTCAAGGAACACTGCCAAAGAGCCACAGAAATAAGCACTCAGAGGCAAAGCACTAGTTCTCTCCAGTTTTTCTATGGAAAAATTTGTGTGGCTCAGACCTCTCACCCCATATTAGACTCAACCCTGGAGGATAAAACACAAGACGTGCTAGATTTTAGCTTTCCTCGTTCCTTCAACAGAGCCCAGGTCTGCAGTTTGGTCAGCTGTCTCACCTAGGCCTGGAGGAATTGTGAGAAAGAACCAGTTGTAAGAAATTTCCCCATAGGATTGGGTGGCCTATGCAAGCTCAAGATTCTGTACAGCATGATTGTGGTTTCTGCTACCTCTAAAGATTGCCAGAATGCTTGCAGGGATTAAAAACAGGAAATCCAATGATCCACATAAATGATATTTTCCTAATGGTAATATTCCACACATTTAAAGCACACAGACCCTAGAATTGTGCAAGGAAATGGGACCCCTCCTGGTCTTCCTTTCATGTCAGTAACTCTACTATGTGAGTCCTATGTCATTTTTTCACACCCACTCAACCTGTGACATGTCCATTTATGCAACTTGGATCCTGAGACTGTGGCCTTTACTGCTTGTCCCATACTTGCTGGGACATTCCATGTACAATCAGTCACTCACATGGACTGCAAACCAGAGTTGTTCTGAACATATGAAAATACATTTTACATTTTCTACAATAGCATATATCTCGGTTTTGGAATTCTGTGTTCTGCTCTACATGTGGAGGGTTATAGCAGACATTGTGCAGGGTACTATGGGGAATGGTTAAAGTGGAAAGCTGTGCACCCTGCCTGTTGCAAGTTTACAATCAAGGATGCAACTAAATTCAAAATATCTAATTCTCTATTGGGAATATAAGCCATTGGATAATTTCTGAATGTCAGTTTGTAAAAATGATTAAGAAAATTTAAGACTATTTTGATTATTTAATCTACTATTAGAAATTTTTCTTATAAAAATTATCAGATAAATGGATAGATATTCATTGCACTTTTGTTCACATGATAGGAAAAAATGGGAAAAAGAAAAATATCTAATTATAGGAAATAAACTATGACATTTCAATAAAATGAATGACTTACCCAGTCATTAAAAATTGGGTTTATTAAGAATATACAGGCCAGGCGTGGTGGCTCACTCCTGTAATCCCAGCACTTTGGGAGGCCGAGGCGGGCTGATCACGAGGTCAAGAGATCGAAACCATCCTGGCTAATGCAGTGAAACCCCATCTCTACTAAAAATAAAAAAAAATTAGCTAGGCGTGGTGCCTGTGGTCCCAGCTACTCAGAAGGCTGAGTCAGCAGAATGGCATGAACCCAGGAGGTGGAACTTGCAGTGAGCTGAGATTGCACCACTGCAGTCCAGCCAGCCTGGGCAACAGAGCAAGACTCCATCTCAAAAAAAAAAAAAAAAAAAAAAGAATATACAACACTAAAAATTACTTATGTTATAAATAATGTGATGAAGTAAACATTCAGATATAAAAGTATATATAGTAAGATTTCAAATTTGTGTCCTTAACAAAAAAAAAGCACGTGTGCATGTGTGCGTGTATGTGTGTGTACTCATATTGAGAAGATGGTGGCAGATATCTCTGAATGGAGCTGTCAGTGACATTTATTTGATTCTTGAGTAGAAACATTCTTTTTCGCTCATTACAAGCAACATATTATATAATCTTATGCCCTGTTATTTCTCAGTGAAATAAATCAGAGGTCAAATCCAGCCAGACTTCTGGTTTTATTTTTTTTCTCTAAATAAAGGTTTTTTTTGGAACAAAGGCATGCTCTTTTATTTATATATTATGTATAAATATTTTTACACAATATTGACATAGTACAGTAGTAGTTCCCAAGTATAAAATATTTATTACTCTTCGCAATGAAACAAAAAACAAACAAACAAAATTGCTAATCTCTGGTATAAATGTAAGTCAAATATAAATTAAATCTGATTCTTAAGAGGAGTGATTTTGCTCTCATAGTAGCCATTTGGCAATGTCTAGAATATTTTGGGTTGTAACAGCTGGGGGTGATGGTGCTGCTAACATCTGATGGAAGGAGGTCAGGGATGCTGCTAACATGCTGTAACGCACAGGACAGCTCTCTACAACAAAGCATCGCCCAGTTCAAAATATCAATAGTGCTGAGTCTGAGAAACTCTGCTGCAGCTTAATAGTTAAACCCTTCTAATATTCAAGTCAGATTACTGGAGTTAGCCAGCCCAACTCTTTTAGCATTCAGTGAACTTTGCATCTTTGTTGGTGACAGCTTAACTTGGTTCTTGGTTCTCTCTGTGCCTTGTTAACAGATATTTTACTCATGTCTATTGTCACTATTTAAAATGTGTTCTTCTATCTGGCTTGACAAAATCAAGTTGTCTAGGAATAGGCAATCACTAGAAATAAAATGTTCCTACTGCAATACATATGCTTTCTTCCATACATGTGGAAAACACAGAGGAAAGAATTATGTAAAAGCTTAAAGATTCCTATATTTTAGGCCCCATTCTGTTCTGAAGGAAGTTGAAATATATGTATTTCATGTATATATTTTGTGTATATATTTCATATAGATTTTGTATATATATTTTGTGCATGTATTTAATATACATTTCATATATAGTACATATTTGTATATACATTCTATATTTCATATATATTTCTTATACATTTAATATATTTAATATGTATTTCATGTACATTTAATATATATTTTAAATACATTTAATATATATTCTTATATATTTTAATATATATATTTCAGCTTTCTTCATAACAAGATATATTTTTTTTTGAAGGAACAAAGTGAGACTGAAGCAACCACTGGAATATCATTTCAAGTTATTTTTAAAAAGGCATTATTTTGTCTGTTAAACTCAGATATCTTAATTTATTCTATAGTTTGGTTCATGTGGTTCTTGGACTCTGTGTGCAAAGCACAGGAGAAAGTGATTATAAATACAGTTTGAGGCCCGCTATTTCTATTTCTCAGAAAAGACTCACTCTTATTTGGGATAATATTCATGCGATTGTCTCAGCTTCTATTGCATTGAATTGCCCAATCTTTCAGGCAACTGATTGAATGCATATTTCTGAAACAACTAAAACTGAGGTAAGAACCAGTCCATTCACTCATATCCTCTACTCTGTGAGTTGAGCAGATCCTGAGACACAAAGGTTGGAGGACAGCCCCACAGCCACCAAGCTCTTAGCTCTGATCCCAAGGTAAGCCCAATCGTAGAATGAACAATTTCCTATGCTCTGAAATGGAGTTTATGAAATCCAAATTCATAGCTAGTGTGAGGAGGAATGAGCTAAAATACATGTATGTTGTTTAGTTCAGTATGTGGTAAGTTGTAAGTGCTATAGTATTATTAACCATATTTTATTATTTTCTCACTTACTGATCAAAACAGTTATATGAAAATAGCTATTATTTGACCTATATTTAAAACGTGGATGCTGATACTAAGAGCTTTAGTGGCTTTCCAGAGTCCATACAACTAGTAAGGGATCAGGTCAACACACCACCATTTAACTCCAAAAGGCAGGAAAGGCAAACACAATGATAGCTTGGGAATAGGTTCAGTGGCTGATTTAGGTGACAGTCTCTAATAGACTACTGATACAGTTTGGATATTTGTCTCCTTCAAATCTCATGTTGAAATGTAATCCCCAGAGTTGGAGGTTGGGCCTAGTGGGAGGTGTTTGGGTCACAGGGGCAGATTCCTCATGAATGGTTTGGTGCCAGTCCATAAGTTCTTGCTTACTCTCTATTAGTCTCTGAGAGATTCAATTGTTAAAAAAGAGCCTAGCACGTCCTCCCCACTTACTCTCTTCTTCCCTCTCCATGTGATATGTGCTCACCAGCTCCGCCTTGCCTTCCATTATGAATGGAAGCTTCCTGAAGCCCTCTACAGAAGCAGAGGCTGACATAATTCGTCTTGTAGAGCTGGTAGAGCTGCGAGCCAAATAAACCTCTTTTTAAAAAAGAAATTACCCAGCCTCAGAGATGCCTTTATAACAATGCAAATGGACTAAGACAACTGCTAGAAAAACATAAGGTACTTCCTTAATTCTTGTGTTGGACAGCCTCAGCCCTTTCCCTATCCACTTCTGTCCTGCCCCAGATGCCCCTGTCAATGACAAAATGGCAGCTTGGGCCCACGGTGATTCCAAACTAGTCTGGCAGATTTTACGTTCTTAAAGTCTGCTTTGGGTTGAAATTATTTCACTCTACATTTCAAAGGCTTCTAAGGCCCCTATTTTCAGGTTACAAAAACAGTCCTAAAAACCAATTTGAGCCAAATCACAAGTAATTGAGCAAATTATGTTTCCTAATCACCCATCTTCCCTTGTGCCTCAGCCGACAAACCCCTTCTCTTGACACGCTCCGGAGGCCCCAGCTTTCCAGCCCCTTCTCCAGTGTCATTCTAATTGGGACTAATCGCTTCACTAAAATTCAGGCATCAAAAAGTTCCCACCAATCAGTTTATCCTTTGACCCTGGGCTCTGGCTTCTCCGTCAAGTTCAGGCATTACTAATCCACCTAGTGGTTTGTCCAGACAGCTTATTTTGTCTGCACGTTTTCTTCTTTTACTAAGATTTAAAATGACGACCAGCTGCATTTACAAAGTGTCCCTTCCCCCCACTCCGACCCATAAACCCGTTGTGCTGTTGCCGGAGGGCGGGGTGGGGTGCGCATGTGACTCCACACAGGCTTTTCAGGTGTTTGGAAGAGTAGACCACAGCGTGTAGGGGCATTCCTTGCAGTTCCCTCCCCCACACCAGCCTTTTCTTCCTCACACCTGCAAGGTGAAAAGCCAGGCTCCCTTGCTGAGCCTTCAATTTCATCCCCTTTGTTTCTGTCCTAGGGTGAAAGATCAGGCAGGTAGCAAGACTGAAGTCACAGCCAGTGCTGTCAGAAAGTGGAAAACAGGGGGCCTCAGAGGAGACGAGACTTAAGAGGATTCCTTTTGTGTGCTGCCTGCCCAACTTAATCCACCCAAAGCCACATCATAAACAAAACATTCTCTTTCTCAGAGGAGAAAAAAATGCACTTGACATCTAAAAGATAGTTAGGACTCAGCCCTTCTCCCCCTTAGTGCAGTCAGCCTGCTCACGTATTCGGGAGCATCCTTGTCTTCTCCCTTTAAACTCAGAGCAGATCCAAGTCTTTGCCAACAGCACCAAGGTCATTTCATTTGTGTGCACTATCACTATAATCCCCGACACCCTCCTTGAAAAACGATGCACAATAAAAAGGCTGAAAAGATTATTTTCTCCTCAGAAAATTAACCCCTTGTGGTAAATAATGTGTTGACTTCCAACAGCCCCCCCCAAAAAATTATATATATATATATATATATCTCACAGCTGAAAGTGTTACTGTCATCTCAAGGTTTGGGAAGACAATGATAGGATCAGAGTCTGAGTTAGAGCCCACGTGACAGCACCATGAGCTTAGCCAACATAACCATGGAAGAATATTTCTGGTAGTCCTCAAAGAAGCGAAAACATTTGGCCAGATGAGATAGATAAATGTGTGGAGAAAGGTATTCAGGGAGGTGGGTGGTGATGAGTAACAACAGGGCAATTCCTAGAGATTGTTCCTGCATGTCCTCTCCCATCTTGTCCCTCCAATCCCAGACTGAGAGAATATTGGAAGGTACTTGGACTTCAGGCTCGATAAGGACTGGATTCTCAACTTTACTCTTCACTTGTATCAGTTACCAAGCTGTCCTGACAGGGTTTATCTTGTCTGTAAAATGGGTATTAACAATCTCTAAATGGTGGCATTGAGGACTGCATGAGACTGTATGAGGTTTTATTTCATTTATTTGTCAAAATGACTTTAAAGGTAAGTACTTTTATAATCATCCCTGTATTACACATCTTATAAGTGAATTATAAACATGATGAACAATGTAGCTAGCAGGTTGTGGATGCAGACCTTTGCAGATGGACCTCATCTCTCAAATTCCTGCTGGTCCCTCTTCCTACCTCCCAGCCTCTGAAGATGAATCAGATAAAGGGGCAGAAATAGCCTTAGCAGCACCTGGGAATCACCATGTGTTTTGTAATGTTAGTGTCTCCTCCTCTTTCACCTTATTATTATTATTATTATTATTACTATTTTGAGACAGAGTGTCAGTCTGTCACCTAGACTGGAGTGCAGTGGTGTGACCTTGGCTCACTGCAACTTCCGTCTCCCAGGTTCAAGCAATTCTTGTGCCTCAGCTACCCGAGTAGCTGGGGCTCCAGGTGTGTGCCACCATGCCCAGCTAATTTCTGTATTTTTAGTAGAGACGGGGTTTGACCATGTTAGCCAGACTGGTCTCAAACTGCTGACCTTAAGTGATCCACCCGCCTCAGTCTCCCAAAGTGTTGGGATTACAGGCGTGAGCCACTGCACCCAGCCACTCTTTCACCTTATTTTTTGATGTGCCTTTCAACCCTTACTCCTATCAAGAGTCTTTCCTACATAAACTATTACAAACTGCTATACTCTGAACTGGGATTCAGTTGATCCCTGGTAGCCTGATATTTGTTCTGAACTCATTGTTGCCTTTCCCCCTCAAAATAGTTCTGCTTTGATAAATGGTGATATGGTTTGGCTGCGTCCCCACCCAAATCTCCTCTTGAACTGTAGCTCCCATAATTCCCATGTGTCATGGGAGGGACCAAGTGGGAGATAATTGAATCATTGGGGCGGGTCTTTCCCATGCTGTCTTCATGACAGTGAATAAGTCTCAGGAGATCTGATGGTTTTATAAAGCAGAGTTCCCCTACATAAGCTCTCTGTTGCCTGCCACCATGTAAGACATGACTTTCTTCCTCCTTAACCTTCATCAATGATTGTGAGGCCTTCCCAGCCATGTGGAACTGTGAGTCAATTAAACCTCTTTCCTTTATAAATTGCCCAGTTTCAAGAATGTCTTTATTAGCAGTGTGAGAATGGACTAATATGAATGGGAATAGAGGAATAGAAATATTTATCCAGAGAGCTTGGTTAAATATCTAACCTGACTTTTGATTAGGTCTACCAAGTTTTTCTTGAGTATGAACAAAATTCTAGGCATGACTCCTAAAGACAGGGAATTTACAATCCAATAGGGAGAATGAAGTAAACTTAGGAAAACATGCACACATGCACATACACCCACACAGGCACACATAGACAGATATGCACAGTAAAAAAAAAGATGGTGATCAATGATAAGTAATATAAAGAAAAAGCAGAAAGAGCTCAACTTGGAGGACAGATAAACGATAGAGAAGTTTTTACTATTAACTAGGCAAAAGGTGACATGAAAGAAGTGATGATGGAGGGAAGTGGAGTGATTTGAGAAATAATTAGAACTTGGATGACTGGGGAAAGAAATAGAGAAAGGGAGAGTAAGAGAGAAGAGTCATGAATGCCACCAGGTTCTGGTTTGGATACTGAGATAAGGACCCTATTGGAGCCACAGCTTGGGGCTAAGGGCCTAGATACAGAGAGAAGATGATGGATTCTGTTTTTGACATCTTAAGCGTGATGTGAGTCTGGGACCTCATGGCGTGGATGTCTGGCCTCTATTAGACATCTTAGTCTGGAGATTAGAAGGGCAATTTGGGATGAAGATGGGACTATGGGATACATCAAGGAACAAAGAGAGGCTATTGGCTAAAGCTTTAGAAGTCTCACTCTTTGGCAGTGTCTAGGAATTAACTGTCTATTTTTTTGTACAGATTGGCTCCAAGGAGTGGTTAAGTGAGGGATTGTTAAATGAAGTGCTTTGCAAAATGAAAATGCCATAGGAAAGCTGGTGGATCATCCCAATGACGACAGAAGTGAGTATGCAACCCCCATGCTGGAGAGCCATTGTGCCAAGGCTGTTTTTCTTTCTGTTTAAATTCGAATTTTCTGAGGCCTCCCATCATCTTTCCTCACATTCTATGAAAGACTGTTAGCAAATATCAAAGAAATTGCCAAGTTCAGCTATGAGAACCTCATTGAATTTGATAAATAGATTCTTGCTTTCTTTTTCTTCCAACTCGTCTTTCCCATAAAATACTTAGTTTTATAAGTTAATAAAGATCAAACATTAATAATGGTGAATCCTAATATCTGTGCTTACCATGTTCTAGGGCTTTTGACATGAATTATCAGATTTAGCCCTCACAAAAACTAAATGAGGTTGAAGTATCAGCTATTGCCATTATAACGCTGTGGAACGAATCACTCCCCAGAATTCGGTGGCTTAAAAAACAGGCATTTATTGTTCCAGATCTGTAGGTTGACTAGGCTGCCTCTGTTGCCCTAGGCTGAGCTTCTCTGGGCTGTTCTGCTTCCCACTGTAGGTCTGGGGTTGGCTTGGGCATTTCTTCGGCACATGTCTTCATACTGCAATCCAGGCTGTAAAGATAATAGAAACAGGTATCCAGAAAGAATGCTTCTCATGGTAATGGTAGAAGGAAAGAAGTAAAGAGACACGGTGATTCTTCTTAAGGTACAGGCTTAGAACTGGCACTCTCGCATATTCTTTGCCAAAGTGAGTAACACACCCAAACTTCTGCCTATGTGGCACAAAAGGAAAGAGTAAAGAATTGAAGTCGATCATTTAATCCACCCAGCTGGGTCTCTTTATTATCATCTTTTTACAGATAAAGAATTCTGTATATAGAGGTTAAGCTTAACGCTTTATCCTTCTGTTTATTCATTTTTCTTTTATTAAAAGAACTGTAATGTTCTGCATAATATTTTCAAACCTGCCAAACCAGAAATTCATGACACCATCTCTGTTTTAAAGAATCCCATAGTGCATGTTGTGGGAGAGACAAACTTGTCGACACATCATTGTGGCTCAGAGCAGGGGCATCCACAACAGAAGTCTCTATAAGATGCCAGAGGAGCCCAGGGAAAAGGATGACTCACTCTGCCTGGAAGAGTTGGGAAGCCTCCATGAATGGAAGAGATGATGTCAACACTGGATCGTTAAGGAAGAAGTGGTCATTGTGTAAAAGAACATAGATAAATAAATTATAAGTAGAGGGCAGAATGTGTCCCATGGGAAGGTGTCTAGACAAAGAATCCATGAAAGTATATTAAACAGAGAAGTGATGTTCTTGCTGCAATGTAGAGCATGAATTAGAGGAAAGGCAATGGAAGAGAGAGGCAGACGTCAAGGAAAACCATAAGGAAGTGCAGTCTGAATGAAGACACCAACTTTAGCACAGAGGCCTGCACAAACATGGGCAACTACACACATGTATACACACACATGTATACACACACACACACACACACACACACACACACACACACACACACCCGGGGC
This sequence comes from Colobus angolensis palliatus, assembly GCF_000951035.1. Taxonomy (NCBI): domain Eukaryota; kingdom Metazoa; phylum Chordata; class Mammalia; order Primates; family Cercopithecidae; genus Colobus; species Colobus angolensis. The sequence goes on along the minus strand of NW_012115844.1, from coordinate 2,506,290 downwards.
AAAACTCTCAGCACAGATATTTTTAGAAGAGAAAAAAGAACATGGAAGCAATTTCAGCCACTTTCTTTAATTGCTCACCTGATGGCCCTGTGGGATAGGATTTCAGCTAGGGTGTCACACACAGTGCAATTCATCCTGAGACATGTGACCTTTGCCATTTCTCTTCATTTCTCAGGTGTGTGCTTTTCACTCTGCCATGGAAGCTTCCCTTATCATTGACTCTAAATTCAGACTGGCACCTCCATGAGTGACTGCCTCGAAGGGACTGTGTCATGGGGTGGTCCAGCTGACGTAGGTGGCTGAAGTGTCTCCTTGAGGTGCTCACTCAGGATTCTGGGGCTCAGTACTGGTGAGTCACAGACCAGGTTTCAGGAGTTGCAGCACTGGACAGGAATGAAATGAATGATATTTAATTTTCTTGCCTTCTCTGAGTGTGCTGTATGTGCCAAGTGCAGTGCGAAGCATTTAATGTGTAAATGTGCATCATCCCAGACAATTCTGACAGCCTTAGGAAATAGTCAGGAAAATAATTTCTTAAAAAAAAAAAAAAAAAAAAAAGTTGGCTGGGTGCAGTATCTCACACCTGTAATCCCAGCACTTTGGGAGGCTGAGGCTGGCAGATCACCTGAGGTCAGGAGTTCGAGACCAGTCTGACCAACATAGAGAAACTCTGTCTCTACTAAAAAATAACAATAATAATAATAATAGCAATACAAAATTAGCTGGGCGTGGTGGTGCATGCCTGTAATCCCAGCTACTCGGGCGGCTGAGGCAGGAGAATTGCTTGAACCCGGGAGGCCGAGGTTGAGGTGAGCCAAGATCGCACCACCACCCGTCCTAGGCAACAAGAGTGAAACTCTGTCTCAAAAAAAAAAAAGTTTCAAATGTCTATTTTTTTTTTTTAAAGGAATAGCCTCTGTGTATTAAGTACTCAATTGTGAGTGATTCAAAAGCCCAAACAAACTTTCATTAGACCAGACCCATTCCCAAGGGCATGCTTTTCTTGAGCCTGAGTCTTCTGTTAAGCAGACAGGAAAGTTTAATCAAAAGTGAGGCTTGCAGACAACCAGACTTTGAAACTCGGCTCCATCACGTACTTCCTATGAAGTCCTGGGCACATCCCTGAACTTCTCTGAATTTCAGTTTCCTGATCTCTGAAGTAAAGATAGTTAGGGTTACCTTTCAAGTTATTGTCACTGAATGAAGTGACTTAGGAAAAATGTTATCCGATTCAAGCAGCACAGCTGGATTTGAGGATGTGGGTACATTGTGATTTATTCATGGAGATCTCTTTGGAAAACCTTGGAAAGAGGAAGAGCAGCAGGATAGGGAAGGGGATGGAGAGATGCAAGAATGTTGGATCGGGTTAAGTCTAGCCCACTAGAGGATTCAGTCCTGTCTTGAGATGAGGGAGTGAGACTTTTGTGCCCCTACCCCAACCAGTCAAAACTATTGTGTGGCAGGGGAAAAGGAGCCCTAGTTTAACATTCTCTGGAAAATGTGACTTCAATCACTGGACAATCTCCCAGAGAAAACTGCAGATGTGAGCCATTAGCTGAAGTACCTGCAGAACTCGGAGCACCATAACCAAACTAGTTCAGAGGATCTTGGCGTATCTGTAGGGCACCAGCAGCAACTGTTGCAGTTCACCCTTTGCACCATTCAGATCTATGTGGTCTCACATTAATTCATTTTTTCTTGTTGCAGTGACTGGAGGAATTTAGTCAGTCACCATATTAGATGACCTCTTTCCCCCCAGTAAAGTGTAGAGGAGAAAAAGAGTATATAGCATAGCAGAATGGTGTGATATCGTGATTGTGAAGACCAACGCCTCTGGATTCAGACGCCTAGGCTTAAACCTTGATTTTCCGTCTCACTTGCTTTGTGTCCTTGTGCAACCTCCTAAACTGAAATTCTACCTCCTCATCCATGCATTGAAGACCATAGTAAGCTGAATAGTGACTCCCCAAAATAAGTGCCACCTGGAACCTCAGAATGTCACCTTATTTTGAATAAGGATCTCTTTAGATGTAATTGAGATAAAGATATCCAGATAATATCATTCTGTATTGGGGCGGCCGTAAATCTCATGACTATCCTTTAAGTCACAGAAAAGGAGAAGACACAGAGACACATGGAGGGAAAGGCCATGTTAAGACAGGCAAAGACTGGGGTGCAGTCACAAACCAAGAAATCCCAACAATTGCCAGGCAATCACCAGAGGGAAGGAGAGACTCATACAAGAGATCCTTCCTCTGAGACTCCAGAAGGAAGTGACACACGCTGCCGACATCTTGATTTTGAACTTCTGGCTTCCGCAACTGTGAAAAAATAAATTTCTGTTGTTGTAAGCCACCCAGCTTGGGGCAATTGATTAAGACAGCCCTAGGAAACTAATCTCATAACCACGTAAGATTGTTATATGAATCAAATTAATTAATGCAAGTAAAGAGCCTACGACACAGGCTGGTACATAGTAGGAATTTTTAAAGTGTCTGTTGTTATTGTAATTGTTAGAATTATATACACACCAGTGCACCCAGGGGCTCTTGAATATTATTTGTTGTTGACCACGTCTGCTGTTGTACAAGCACAGTGAAAGTCTTAATCTGGGAACCCACGCACAATTCCAGTCAGGTTAAGAGTGGCTCACACAGACTTAGAATTGCAGGAACAAAATCTTACCAAGTTTCACAGTACATTAAGCATAGTGCTTTGCTCTTAGCTGCTGCTCAATAAATGTGGAACCTAAAAATATAATTCAAAATGGCATCTGTTTGTTTAAATTCAACTGTTTGAACACAGATGCAAGGTTCTTAAGGGTCTGGGATGTCTCTGTGGATACTTCCTGAAATCAAGTAAGTTTAAATAGCTTACCTTACCCTTCCCAAGAATGAAAAGTCTGCATTTAGCACATGCATGGGCAATGCCAAATAAAAATACATGCTAATAAAGTCAATATTTCTATGGGTCCATATTCTACACTGTGCACGATGGATGCCTCTGGAGATGAGGGCCCAAAGCAGGAGAGCTTTTCTGAAAAAGTTCAAGGGAAGAAAAGGTTTCTCTAGGACACCACTCCTGCCTTTTTTAAATCTGCCAAACAGCAGTGGCCTTACCCTCTTTCCAAAGTGCTAGAGATTATTTAGGTAAACTCAGTTATTGGCAGTAATGAAGGTTTCAATTCAAAACCCTCTTTTGGGTAAAGTGATTCAGAGTGAGAAGTGTTATGTTTGATTTCTTTCTCACTGTGAAATCCAGATTTTGCAAGGCTATAATGTTCCATTTTCAGGAAGGCTGGTAGGGCCAACATTTAAGTCTAGTTCAACCATGCTTAATGCTATATCCTGTCATTTTAAAGCCCCCTCCCATTTCTTTCTTTACTCACCTTTCTTCCCTTACACTTTGCCATTTAAGATAAACTGAAAGGTAATTTTGACCCTAGTTTTTAGAGTTTCTTAATTCTGTTGTTTTAGATAGATCCAAAGGCACTGGAGCATTTTTATTTTATTTTAACTGTGTTTACCAAACCTGTATCATGCACTCCATCGGGCAGTGGGCTCCTTTGGGCTCTTTCCAGAAAATTAAAACCGTAAATTAAACATAAATGGTCAAAGCCACAGAACAAGCAAGGCCTTCTTAGTGTCCACAGAGAGGAGTTCTATTACCACCACTCGCTTTGGAGAAGAGGGAGGTTACCTGTAATTCTTGTTCTCTTGAAGGTGTATATTTTATAATAGGTCTCCATTCACCACCCTGCCTTCCCCAAGGAGTTCTTAGCTGCTTGATTTTCTTGGCTGCAGAAGAACTGGCAGTTAGGGGTTAGCAAATTCTTAGGACCCCTGGGGTAGATACATTGCAGTTCTAGCAAGAGTTCATACTCTTTTAAACTGTGTTTCTGGATTGTAATTTTGCCTCGAGTTGTATGTTAAGAGTTCTCTCTGATGAGAATAACTCTGCACTTAGGGTGAAATGCTTCCCTCAAGATACCATGTCTTTATTAACAGAAATTCTCCCCTCGCCCTATCCCTTTGTTTGTTTATTTATTTACTTATTTTTATTTTATTATTTTATTTTATTTTATTTTGAGACAGAGTTTTGCTCTGTCTCCCAGGCTGGAATGCAGTGGCACAATCTTGGCTCACCACAACCTCCACCTCCTGGGTTCAAGCAGTTCTCCTCCCTCTGCCTCCCTAGTAGCTAGGATTACAGGTATGTGCCATCATGCCCAGCTAATTTTTGTATTTTTAATAAAGATGAGGTTTTACCATGTTGGTCAGGCTGGTCTCTAACTCCTGACCTCAGGTGATCTGCCTGCTTCAGCCTCCCAAAGTGCAAGGATTACAGGTGTGAGGCAGTGTGCTCAGCCACCCTATCCTTTTAAAATAATAACAATAAGTCACGAAGGAAACTCAAAGATTTTTTAAGACCCCAGGATTCTCCAAACTTCTCTTCTATTACCTTGAACCCAAACCATGCAGATTAATACATATGGGGACACATTTCAGTCTCTCTCCCTTACCAAAATTAACAACATTTGAAGCAAAAGTGTCAACTCATTTTGACTCATCTGGCATCTCCTATTGATGGATAGTGGCTGCCTGCTTAGGAGAGTGCAGGCCAGATGCAGACTCAGCAGGAAGCAGTGTGGTGATTGATTAATGATGTCTGCTGCAGTGGAGGACAAGGGAGTGGCAGCATTTGTGCTGTGTATTTGCCATTCCTGGTAAGGACTGTGTCTTATTCATCTCTGTATCCCTGTGCCTAGCATGGTGCCTGGCACATAGCGGGTGCTCCATAAATATTTGTTGAACTGAATTGAACTACACTTTCCAACCAACTCCCTCTTTATAGACACCGCAATGGTTTTCTCTGAGTCAGAAGGTATGGTGGTAGTTCATCTATTGGTGGAAAGCAATGATAGTAAGAAATTCTCCAAGGGTTGAATTATTATGAGACCAGTAGGTTCAATTACCTCAGAATCTGTTCAATTACTCTGCCACGGACCCAATGTCTATTATATGAGACTTTCATTGCCATCAGCTCTTTGCTGTTGTCCTACCACCTCCCCCAAGGAACTAAATCATGTCTCCATGTGCCTAGCTGCTGGCTGATGTCCTGCTGTGACACATATCTCAGTGCTCCAACATGGATCTGCCTCACAACATTAACCACTGACAACCATGTATATTTTGCTTATATGATCTATGCATTGGGTTAGACCCATACACTCACCGCCCTACCTCTGAGCATGGGACAGCCTTTGGATCTTGTGCTTCAAACTAACTTCTGCTTTGCAGTAGCACCCAATTTCTGAGTCTGCTCAACACAACTGTGTTCTCCTACCTTTTCTCACCCTCATTCCCCTTCATCATCATGCATTGGTGACTTATTATTTTATGTATTCAATATCCCTATAATGACAAAAGTTTCATGATCTTCTATGCCACAGTGAGGTAAGTTGGATATTTAGAGTTGAGTAGTCCTGGTTCAAGCCTTATCTTTGCTATTTAGTATCTCTGCTCCAACACAAGTTGTTAACCTATTGTGTGGCTTGCTTTTTATGTGTATTTTTGAATTAAAACATAAATGCAGATAACAATAGCACCTACTTTAAAATATTGCTGGGAGAATTAATGGATGCATTATGCCTTGAATTATTCGAATGAATAATACGAATTATTAGTATCTTGTCCCAGGGTCCACATTGCATTAGAATTAAGAAAATGGATGTGCCCTCAAGAGCCATACAAAAAACATGGGCTCAAACTCCAGTTCATAATAACAAAAGCATCAGAGGCGCTTTGAGAACATATTTATGAAACAGCAATGATTCAGCAAAGATAATCAAATCCTCTAGCAGAAAAATTAGTTGAAAACTACTCACTAATGGAGGGAAAAAGAGTAATCAAAGGGAGATTTGAAGAGTATTGCATACTCTTGATTTATATTACTCTTTATCATTTCCATTATCTTACTTGCTCCTCATCACCATGTTCCCATTTTTACATCTGAGGGTATTAAAACTGGAAGGTGTTAATCAGCTTGCCCATGGCCAGACTCCCAGTAAGTTGTGCACCTCAACCCAGGTCTTCTGCCCAGCTCTCATTCCTCACCAGGTTGTCTCTTTACAGAAATATCTGAAAGGAATGAACAGGACCTTCACCAAGTTGGCTAATAAAAGCCTGGAAGGATGGAGCTTGTTGCTCTCACTCTGGAGACTTTCTCTAGTGCTGGGTACAGGACTCTGAGGATTTCCGTGCCACAAGCTCTTCCCTTGCTGCACAGAGATCCTGGCTAGTGGGCCTTTCCCAGAGGGCCTCGACAACTGAGGGGGCCATGGTGTCATTGCATCATCAGGCCACAGCCAGGCTCAGAGTGTCTGCCTGTGCAGAAACATTCCTGAACAAGCATCAGGAGAACAACTCTCCCCAGTCTAGTGTAGAGTGTGATGGAAGAAAAATAGCAAATGTGTCCATCATGAGGATGCAGACTTCAGCTGGGCCCGTTAGAACAACACTGACCTTTTTCTAAGGTACCCACAGCCCAAAGCTTGTGTTTTCAGTTGCTCCTCAGAAATGTGTTTGAAGACAGATGGTTCTGAGAGGGCAGGCCTTCCCATGAAGGAGAGATTACTTGACAGCTCTTTTTCATGAACTGATTATCCTGTCCTTCCTCAAAGAGTTTCCACACCAAGGGTGTGACATTTGCCTTGCTTCTCATGGTTTCAAATCAGAGATTGAAGAACAGAGATTCACTGGTTGTCATGTAACAAAACCAGCCCTAATTAGCGGCACTTCATTGGTGGGTGATGAGAGCAATGGAAAAATATTAAAAATATCTCATGGAAAATAAGAGCAGAGAATGTGAGTGGGTACCATAAGTCACTGAGGTCAATAAAAGGACAATTTTTAGGGTTGAGAACCACGTTCTTTCCATCTACCTCAGCTTCATAGTTTTTTGTTAGTGCTTTTTTGGTTGTGTTTTATCTGTGCTTCTTGATCCATTCACCTTTCTTTGTGTGTAGCTTTCACATAACTATGAAGCAGGTGACCCTGAACATCCCACCAGTTAAGGTATTCAACAGAGATTGGATAGAGCCACTGTAGCCCAACTAATATTTATGGGAGAAATAAACTGATTGATCCAGTGTTACTTCTCCTGAACCAAGTGTCCTTATCTGTAGGGCATGAGAGTCAAAGAGTGAAAACATTATTGCAGGAATCACTCTGGGGAATGAGAGGCAGAGGCTGTCAAAGGAGGACCACAGACTAGTAGACATCCCAAGATGTCTATTTGGAGCATCATATAACATTAGAGCAGAAAGAGGTTCCAGGAGCATTACTAGGAGCACTGATAATGTCCCAAAAACTTGCAGTGTCCTTGCCAAGAAAGTGCCTCTTCCCCAGATGGTAAGAAGGGTAAGACTTGGAGAGGTTAATTTACTCGAGATTATACCTTCTGCAGCAGAAGTCATCAGTAGCAAAACCCATCTTTTTTTTCTGCCAGATGTCCTCACAGAGAATCAGTTACCTAAATGGATTTGCCACTGCCCGAGTTCTAGCCCTCAACCTGCAGGCCCAGAAGCCTGATTCACCAACACAGAGAACACATCCATGTCTTTCGGTAGACACATACAGCTTCACAGGGATCCATGGAACACGAGATGCCTGTCTACTCATCTACAAAGAGATGCTCGACCACAATTTATACCGTAATCTCCAAGTGGCCTAAATTGCATGTTACCTTCTTACCAGAAGACTGACTTGGGAAGAGATTTCCCCGTACATGGAATTAGAATAGGGGGATTTCCTACGTAACTCAAATGCTTCACCCTACATAACAGTAGTAGCCTGATGTGACCATCTGTACAATCAAAACGGACCTACGCCTAGATCTTGGTACTTGGTATCTCAAGACCCAGACATCCTCTATTCAGTGCAGCTCTTGGATGGGCATTGCCAATGCGTGTCTCTGTGACTCTCCTTTTCCTTAGCTTCTGCTCAGCAAGCCCATTTCTGATTGGCATAACCTTTCTTATAGGTTAACCCATTTAGTTACTGCATGCTCCTGCCTGGAAACAAATTTATCTTTTCAAAATGATTTTTTCTATGTCTTCTTTCATCCAGCCTGTTTTGTGATTAAACTCTCTAAGGGAAACCCAGAGTTTGGGGTCTGCTTCATCCTTGCCCCTGTACCTACCACCCATAACCAGATCTGCATATTTAAAATGCAACTGGACATTAAAGCCATTACAGAAGCTTTCCAAATGGGCAAATATTTGCCTCAATTATTCTATTTACAATTCCAAAAATATTTCTTCTGTTGAAGTCTGTGTACAAGAAGTGGCTCCAAAACCATTTTTAAGGGAGTTTTGACATCAATGAAACGTTATGCTGGCAGGGAGAGTGAAGTGCTTGATTAATAAAGAGTCTCAGTGTTTTCAAACACATATTCCAAGCAGCCTCATTTGAAGAAAACCACAAACGGAGAATGCTTTGCTGCTCACAGTCACAAGGGGGTTGTGTATTTCATTCCCGCTTACACAGTCCGCTTACTTTGGAGCTTGGGTAGGAAAGAAACATGGCCAGCCAGCAGAAATAAGGCTACATTCAGTGACCCTACCCTTCCACCCATTGGCCTGATGGGAGAACTTTTTTACCCCTTAATGCTACTGTTTTCTTAGTTTTTAACCTTTTAATACTTAATAATTCTCTAAAAGACCATCCTGAGAGTAAAGAAGGGGATAACTTAGGACCTCATTGTGTTAGCAATTGAGGATTCTGAGATTCCTAATTTCAGAATTTCCAGTCAGTGGTGTTGGCATGTCATACAGAAACGTAATTGAGCATGTTCATGTTAATTACTTTGAAGTGCTTTCCTCTTTTCCAGTGCTTTACAAAAACACATCAACTTAAATTGGGTCATTATTTCATGTGTCTAAGATTCTACTCAGCTACTAGGGAGCCATGGAAATGCAGTCAGAAGAATTAATTTAAAATGGTTCCAATATTTCCCCGTAAAGGAAAAAGCTGATTAAAAAATAAAAATGTAAATAAAAAATATATTGGCAATGTAATTACTAAAACTGGGACTTATAATAATGATAATAATAAACAAAATACTCTCTTTAAATTCCCCTTTCAATTCACTAATATATTTTGGGTGCCAGCAATGTCTAGGCATCTCTAGTTTTATTTACCCATGTATCCTGTTTAATTCTCTCAACAATCCCACAGAATATGGAATAATCATCCTTCTGAGGCACAGAGAGGTTAATGACTTATCCTAAGTCACACAGCTAATTCATGAGAGAACAGATCTGTGGATAAAAATCTTCTAAATCCTTGACCAAAGCTGCCACTTTTAGTGTCCCATGTTTGTCAGGAGCAAGAAATAACTCATTAAATTATTTTTGTTTGTTTTGTTTTGTTTTGTTTCTTGCTAGAAAATGAGATGAATGATACACAAATCTGGCTACCATACTTGTTTTCACCATCAGTTTTAATCTACTTCTACTACATATTCATGGATCCTTCATCCACTCAAACCCTTAGCTATTAATTTATAAAACTTCCCTGGTGCTTTGCGTTTTATCTATTCTATCCATTCCTTCATCATACACACACACAGAGACACACACACACACATGTACATACAGCCGGCCCTCCATATTTGTTGGTCCCACATCAATAGATTAAACCAACTTGAGGATCAAAAATATTTGGATAATAACATTATACCAAGTTCCACAAAGTACAAGTTGAATTTGCCATGCACCAAGAACTATGTTGAGTCCATGCTGATGAAGTCATGTGTAGACATTGCATTAGTTATTATAAGTAATCTATGGAGAAGATTTAAAGTGTATGAGAAGGTGGGTGTAGTTTATATGCACATACTCCATTTAATATAAGAGATTGACCATTCAGATTTTGGTATCTCCAGGGGACCCTGGAACCAATCCTCCGTGGATACCAAGGAACGACTATATCTGTGTGTGTGTGCGGGTGTGTGTGTGTATATATATGTGTGTGTGTGTGTATCTATACAGTTGGAATCAGCAACCTACATGCATATATATCGTTGCTTGGAATCAGCATGCTCTGTATATACAAACACACATGCACGCGCGTGCACACACACACACACATATAATTTGGGGGGAAGTCTACTCATCTATTTGGGAGATGGACCTCTCCTACTACCTAGTTAGTCCTCCTCACTTCAGTGTTATCCATGCGCACCAGGCCTGGCCAGTGAGTATATATCCATTTCCACAGCATGATAACCTGACCAAAGCAGAGCCAAAATCTTCCCTGAGAATTTTGTGCAACGATATGGAAAGGACGTGGCTGTAACCTCTGCGATTACACAGAAATGATGGAATGAAAAAGTCTGGAACTGCCAGAGCCATTTGTTTTTTTTTTCTTTTTCAGATGGAGTCTCGCTCTGTCGCCCAGGCTGGAGTGCTGTGGTGTGATCTCAGCTCACTGCAAGCTCCGCCTCCCAGGTTCATACCATTCTCCTGCCTCAGCCTCCCGAGTAGCTGGGACTACAGGCCCGGCTAATTTTTTGTATTTTTAGTACAAATGGGGTTTCACCATGGTAGGCAGGATTGTCTCGATCTCCTGACCTCGTGATCTACCCGCCTTGGCCTCCCAAAGTGCTGGGATTATAGGCGTGAGCCACCACTCCCAGCAGCCAGAGCCATTTTTAATATGACAAAAAGATGGCCTGCCTGAGATTGAAAACAACACAATGGAAAGTGGACATAACAGATGAAAAGAGTTTTCCCACAGATAGCTTTAACCCTTAAGTAGCTTTGAGTCACATGAACTAGTTCATTTTCTTTGAGTAAGTTGGCAGACTTGTGTTTTTTAAAACCCAAAGAATCATGAATAAATGCATCATTCTTCTGCATTTATATCTCTAACCCATAGAACCACAGGACATTGAAATATTCCTCACGAATTCTCCCATAATCTTGGTTCTTGACTACCTGTAACTCCACTCATCACACCTAGACTTAGTTTTACTTTCCTGGCTTCTGATCTCCTCAGTTGCATTTAAGGATGATATTCAGTCTCCAATTTCTTGGTTCTATTCTTAGTGTTTCTTTCTGACTATGAGTTTGACTTCATCTTTAGTTTTGTTTATTCCAAGCAAGCTATCTGGTTTAGTGCTTCAACCCCAAATTCTGGAGCCTCCTACTCAACCCTATCACCCTCCTCTACCTGCCTTTTTATTTGTGATCTTCCCAACCTCATTAAATATATACAAATTTGACACTCCCTCCCTTAATTCTATACATTCTCAAATACCTTGTCAAATGTTCTTTCTCCTTTCTCTCTAAATAACTATGCAAAAAGTTTTGTGCACCTTGAAGAAATGTATGCTTTCCCTGAAAAAAATGTAAATTAACAAAACTTATACATGAAAATTAGAAAGCCTAAAGTGATCAATAACTATGGAATTTGTTAAAAGGCAAAAAGAAATTACTTCCCCAAAGACTCTAATTTCACATAATTTTAGGACTACACTGTTTCAAGTTAAAGTTATAGATTATTTATACATCATTTAAACTGGTTCAGAGAATACAAAGAGGAACACCTCTAAATTCCAGAAGATACATAAGTATAACCATGATGTAGAAACCTAACAAAGTGAGCCTATAATAAAAGAATTAAAAAGTTCACTATCTATCACTTATGAATTGTGATCCCAACATTCTCTATAAAATTCTAGCATGTTTAGCACAGAGTATGATAAAAAAAATACACTATTGTCAGGTATATATTTAACAATATTTCATGACCCAGAAAACAAACTTTTAGTAAACTAGGAATAGAAGAACTTTTCCTTTATATAATTAACTCTAACCAAATGTTTCCCTTAAAATCAAACAGGAGATAAATCACAATACCTTCATTATTATGTGCATTTGCTCTTAGTGGTCTTCACTAGGAGAGCTTAAGTGATTGTCACAGGGTTACTCGATAGGCAGGTGAAAGAGTTGATATCCCACAGAGCAAGCTCTGACTCTGAAGCTGGAAATTTCTATATTTTTCTTAGCCCTTAGAGGTGGATATCCTTGGTTTTTACTTAGTCGGCATCCTTCCCACTTTCTAGCAAGTTTCTTTGGGGAAATTATCTCTCACCTATCGGATACAATCTTGATGGCCTAACAATCAAGTCATCCTGTCCCCCAGCCAGGGAGTAGGCATGCAACCAACCAGTGGGACTTCCTTGGCCTTCCCTTCTTTTGTCTCTTTCTCTCTTTGTCTCTCTCTCTCCCTCTCTTTTTCTCTTCCCTTATTCTGTGGAATTTCAATCTTTAGAGTAAGTAGACTAAATGGTTCAATCTGATTAACCCTGAAGGGTAAAGTCTTAGTAGACTATGCTTTAATTCCTAGAGTTTTCTCATTTCTGTCCTTTTTGGAGGCCTCATTTTAATGTCCTTTCAATCTTTGAGTGACTTCCAAATCCTTCCTTAAAAATCACTTTAAAAAGACATTTTGTTAAAGTGAACCAGTGTATGTTTCTATCACTTGTAAATAACCCTAGCTAGTAAGTCTGTACCTCAGTCAAGTAAGGTAGAACCCTGAATTCAAGTACCTTTTCTCAGCCAACATAATCCATTAATTGATGCAGTCTGTGGGTTTTACTTACACAATATGTTTGGCCTTCTTTTCTTTCCTTTCTCTCTCTGCTACTGCCCTAGTTTAAGTTATCATTACCTCCTGCCTGAACATTGGTCTCCTACCTTTTCTCTTGCCTGTAGTCTCTTTCTGTCTTATCCATTCCACGAATTGTCAGATTATTGGTGCACTATGAATAGTCTTGATGATATGACTACTCTGTCCCGAATTTGTATTTCAAACAGAATTAAATCCAAAATCCAAAAGACAATCTGACAATCCTGAGCCTATGCATCTAACCTTAACCCTCTCTTCTTTCATTCTTTTCACTGTGCTCTAGTCAAATGAATAATCTGTGGTTTTCTTCAAGACACTAGGCATGCTTATCTTTGAGCCTAACCAAAATGCTTTTTCCCATATCTTACAATCCTCATGCAGCGAAATATTACTTATATTTAGAGGTCACACATAATTTCCATTTCCTCCTGAAACCTACCCATCATCTGCTTCATGTGTATTCTCTAAAGTTTCATCTCTACCTATCTTGGCAGCTTTAGATAGCACTTCCTACTCCTATTTTATGTAAACACGAACATATTTCCTTTTCCCATAGCAAGACCATGACATGTTTTTCAGGACAACTGGAATAAAAAAAAAAACTGGGTAATTACGCAGGAATGGAAGGCTATATCCACACCAAGATATTCCCTAAACTCAGGCCATTAAACCCAAGAAGATAGATGGGGTGTGGTCACTGAGACTATTTCTGAGAAGGCCCTGTATGTATGAAGACTTCTTTGAGCTTCCAGCTCCATTTGTGAATTGTGTGGTCACAGCCTGGTGACCAATGTGGTCAGCTGAAAGTACACCCATGGCCACACACATGTATGATGGACTGCCAAGGATGAGTGACAGCAGCACCATTGTTGAAAGAAGCTGAATAAAAAATGTACATCATTCTTGAGACTTACGCTTCTAAGCCTTCTTTGTTTGCTTTGTGGATGACATACCTCAAGCCTCCAAAAGGCCCTAATACCAAAGTGCGTAGAGCAGAGTAGTCTAGGCCTAGGGAGAACTCAGGTTTTAAAATCAGACAAACTCCAATTTAACTTCTAGTAGACCATGTATTAGTTACACAGATCATTGATTTTTTCCTTTAACTATAAAATGAGTATAAAAATACTGACCAAGAAGTTCATTTTAAATATCAAACAAGATTATGCATATCCAATGTCTACCACAGTGTTGAGCAATTTTATGTGCTCATGCTAATAACTGTCTTAATGCTGTAGATATTTTTATCTAAACTTAAAAAAAAAACACTGTGAGATGAAGAAAACTTCTGAAATAGTTACTTTTGTGTGTGTGTGTGTGTTTTGTTTTGTTTTTTTTTTAGAAATTGATCAGATTGTACAGTAGGTGAAATAATGATCCTAAAGATATCAGGTCCAAATCCCTGGAGACTTTAAATGTTACCTTATATGGAAAAAGTAACTTCGCAAACATGACAGTTACGAGTCTTGAGATGGAAAGATCATCCTGAATTATCTGGGTGAACTATGAGTATAATCACCAGCATCCTTTTAAGAAGAAGGCAGAAATATGTGACATACACAGAGAGGAAAAGGCAATGTGATCATGGAAACAGACTGATGTGGCCACAAGCCAACATATGTAGGCAGCCACCAGAAGGTAAAAGAGAGAGGTAGCTGATTCTTTCCTACTGTCTTTAGAGGAAGTGCAGCCCTGCTGACACTTTGATTTTGGCCCAGTGATACTGATTTTATATTTCTAATCTCCAGAATTATAAAAGAATTAATTTTTGTTGTTTTAAGTCACCAAGTTGGTGGTAATTTGTTAAAATGACCACAGAAAACTAATGCAGATATTGGTGCTAGCAAAGGGGATGCTGCTATAATAAATACCTAAACATGCGGAATTGGCTTTAGAATTAGAAATGGCTAGAGGCTATATAAATTTTGAGATGCAGTTTAAGGAAAAATAAAACCCTAGATAGCCTTAAACACATTGTTGGTAGAAATATGAACGGGGAAGACATAAAGGTTGAACGCTCAAGAAGGAAATAAGCAACATGTTATTGGAAACTGGAAAACAACCAATCTTTGTTCATAGAGGCCAAAACCTTAGCTGAATTGTGTTCTACAATTGGGTGGAAAGCAGAACTTGTAAGTGATAAACTGATCAACTTGGATACTTAGCTGAGGAGGTTTCCAACCAAAGTATTGAAGAAACAGACTGGTTTCTTCTTGTTGCTTATAGTGAAATGCAAGAGAAAAGACATAAATTGAAGAAAAAACTGTTTAGCACAAAGGAAATAGGATTTGTTGACTTAGGAAATCCTCAGCCTATCTGCACTGTAAAAGACGATCTGGAAAAAAAAAAAAAAAAAGCAGTCCATTTTTAGGAATGTAGTCTGTAGGGAAGGCCAGCTTGCAGCAATATAATATCCTGAAGATGGACATTATAATAGGGCAATGAAGTGTCATAGAAAAAGCATTGAGCCAGAGGCAGTGTCAAACATTAAATCTTAGAAAAAACTAAAAGAAAACAGCTATTCCAATAAGAAGAGAAATGAAGGTAGAAGGATGCAGGAGACTTGGTAAATTTGTCAGTAGTAAGAAGAGCAAAGTGAAGTATTTCATATCTAATGATCTGTTCTCTCTGTGAAATAAGGGAGGGAGGAAGAATTGCTTGCTAGGAGTGAGAAGGCAGGTGGTCAGGAAGATGACTCTAGAAAAGAGGTCAAGGTGTTAGTTAGCCTGTACTGGAATAATGGTGATGAAAATGATGATGATGATGATGTTGATAATGATGATGATGACAGTAAGGGCAATGAATGCTAATGGCTGTAGCTAATATATTTGCTATGCATTTACCATGAACCACATATATAATATTAAGCATTTTTTGGAGTTATTATCACATATAACTATCATGTTAGCCCTGAGAAGTAGATCTCATTATTATTTTCAATTGTCATTAGATTATATTATAAACATATGTACTATAATATATTATGTGTAACAAAACATGATATATGTAGTATCGGGTATTATATGTGACATAAATGTGTCATATACAGACATATGGTATGTTATATATTATGTGTAAATAATATATTTTTTAAAGTAAACATAAGATGTTTACTTTTATTATGCTATTATTGTTTTACAGAAGAGAAAATAGACTCTGATAGGTTAGGTAAATTGACCAAGGATACACAGCTAGTAGATGGTAGATTATGGAGTCAAATATATCTAATCAAAGGATTAGGATTTGATTATAGAATCAAATCTGTTTAATCCAAACCTTGTTTTCTTAACTATTAGATTATACCACACCATTATCTTAAAATGTTTTCTCAGAGAAGCCTGTCAAAAGCCTGCTTGCCTCTTCCTCAGTATTCCACTCCTTAGTATGCCAAATCATTCATTCATCCCTGCATTTTTCCACAAAACGTGTTCCCCAGATCATCATGTGATCCTCCATTGCCAAATCCTCCGGTTCCTTATCAGTTCCTACACCTTATTTGACATCAGATCTTGTATACCGCTCTTCTCCATACACCTCTTTGCTCCATTGCCTGCAATAACACCACACTCCTGGGCTCTATTTCTTTTGGTAGAACGAGTTGTACCATGTTTTCACGAGCCAGTTTCATTCCCTACAATGAAAGGGAGACTGACCTGGAAAACTGCAGAGCTGGTCCTCATTCTCTCTGGATCACTGAGCCACTGAGGAGCCTTGGACACTGTCCTCACTCCCTCTATGCCTCCATTTACTCACTTCCAAATAAAGGAGATGATCCAGGGAGACCCAATTAGCTTCCATGCTCTGTTAGTCCAAGTTCATAAAAAGATCATTGAGAAGGAGAAATCTTGGCTGTCTGCCTCAGGGAAAAAATAATTAAGATATCACTTTGCAAAAGGAGTAAGTGAATTTCAACAGCATCATGTCTGTCTCTGCCTGAAGCTGGCTGTCTCTCCAACACTGGGCTCCCTTCTGGACACTATAAATTATCCAAGGACATAGGCTAATTGACACAGTTGAGAGGAGAGGGACACAAATAATCCCAGGCTTGGAGAGTGAGACCTCTGTGGGGAGGTTAATAGAGCTGGAGCAGCTCAAGCTTAAGGAAGGGCTGCTGAGGGGAGCCATCATTCTGCCGACACATTCATAAAAAGATATTGTGAGAAGGGCAGGGATCAGTCTTCTTATTAATCAACAAGGACAGAATGAGAATTAACAAGCTGTAAGCTGCAGTGAGGAATATCAAAGCTAAATATCAGGGAAAATGTTAGACCACTGGGAGCAGTTAGGCAATGGAACAGACTGCTAGGAGAAGCCATGAAGTCACTCTAATTGGGGGCATTCGAGGCAGAGAACAGATATACATCCGTCACAGGGGAGGAGTCTCCTGGGGGAAAATAAAGAGCAGGATGCTAATGGACCTCAATGAACGAAGCATAACAAGCCCTCAACTTTAACAGCAGAGCACAGTCTGAAGGTGTGAAGGCAGCGTGGGGCAAGATTGGGAGTTGAAGAGTGCGAATGAACAGTCATGGTGGTATTGTTGAGATGGTGATTTGTGCAGTTTTCATGAACTCGATTCAAACTTTCCTTCTGCTACTTACTAACTCAGCATGGTTTCTTTCTTGGATTCAGTTTCTCTGGCTATAAAATGGGAAGCACGATGACCATTTCATAATGTCTGATATGATGAAAAATAAGGACACGTCTATGAATCATTTCACCTGGCATCGGTGACATAGGCAGTTCTAGGTAAATGACACTTAGGATAAAAGCCAGAGCTCTCCAGGACAAGAAGTGAGGCAGAGGAAAGGCTCCAAGCCCCAGCTTGCTTTAGTAGCTCATCTTCTACTTTTGAGGGTCGTAGGGTCTCAGTGTTCAGAACTGGTGACATTCAACTACTGACTGAGTCTGTCCTGCAGAGAAGTTCAAGGTCAGGAGGAAGTAATTTTGGAAATTCATGAGGCCATGGGTGGGAAAGGCAATGTGTTTTTCTGAACTACCCATGTGTTTGGGAGTGGCAGAGGCCAGAACTGAGGAAAAGGTGCTTGGTGACTTTCAAATGGTAGGGATTGCTGCCAGTAGCAGATGCTCTCAGTGCCCCTCAGCCCACCCCTCTTGGCCAGCCTCTGCATTCACCACCGTGATGGACAGCTCTACACGAGCTCACACTCAGATTACAACAAAGCCTCACCTCTCAAGCCAGTCTTGCCACTATCTGCCTTAGAAAAGGGCCCTTTCTGAGGCTGAAAGAGTCAATGAGTCCCATGTACAAGGGCAGCCCAGAGGGAAGATTTATTCATACCCCAGAGAACACCTTCAATCAACACAGTATAGGAGCCATTGGATAAATGCCCCCCATTTCCCATTATTCTGGCGGAAATTCTGGGACGCATTGGTTCTTCAGAGGTCCCAGTTGAACCAAGCCCCCACTGCCTACAGCAGCAATGCCACTCCTATTGGCTTTTCCTCCTTCCAGTCTCATTCTCAGGCTCTCACCCATGCTTCATGTAATGATTTCCCAAATAAACCACCCATACCTAAGTCCCTGGATCAAGCTCTGCTTCTGTGGAAACAAAAACTGAGGCAGTATCTGAAAAAAAAATTCAAAAAGTCAGGCGCAGTGGCTCACGCCTGTAATCCCAGCACTTTGGGAGGCCGAGGCAGGCAGATCACGAGGTCAGGAGATCGAGACCATCCTGGCTAACACGATGAAACCCCATCTCTACTAAAAATACAACAACAACAACAACAACAACAACAAAAGCCAGACATAGTGGCGGGCGCCTGTAGTCCCAGCTACTGGGGAGGCTGAGGCAAGAGAATGGCATAAACCTGGGAGGCGGAGCTTGCAGTGAGCTGAGATCACACTACTGCACTCCAGCCTGGGTGACAGAGCGAGACTCCATCTCAAAAAAAAAAAAAAAGTCAGAAGCCAGAGAGAGCTTACAACAGAGAAGCTTTGTGTAGTAGTAGCATGTGTCATAATTAATATTTTGTATGTGTTCTCAATCGTTAATTTTTAATTATTGCCATCTGTTTGTTTTTCTTGTTTTGTTTTGTTTTTGATTAAGCATTACTCCCATTTGAAATGGCTCCAATCTCATCACAGAGGTAAAAACAAAAATTTAAGACTTAAAAATGCCTGCCATCCTCCTATCTTCTGACATATCCCTCATAGCCCAGCTTGTATCCTGGCACTTTGATCAGTATTATTCTAGTTTAATCTGCCATAACATCTTCCTTCAAATAATTTACAGAACACTTTGAACTCAGAATCAGTACTCATCAAATTACTGTTTACTTCATGCATATAAAGAAGGTCCCAGAGGTTCCTTATTACCTCTGGGACCTTCCTAGGGAATAGAAACTGACATCATACACACCCCCAGCAGACTATCACTTTCATTTTGACTAGATTTGTGTGTTATGGTTGCTCTTAGCTGCAAGAAAAAGCAAGACATTTAGGATTTTTCTTCTTCTAGAGTGGAGACAAACAAGCAAAACGGGTAAAGTATGAGCAGTTAGCCAGTGGAAAAGATCTTTTTATAACAATATGGATCAGTTATAAAGAGACTTATTATGAGGCATTGGCTCTCAGCCTTTTAGGAACATGCGCAGATCATTGCATTACAGTGTGGAAAGTGCAATGGGTGTGATGTGCATGGCACATCATGGGAACACAGACTGGGGAAAGGGGGTGGGACTTAACTGAGTTCTCTTGATGATGTTCAGGCAAGTATTCCCAGTGGAGATGAGCAGGGGCTTAAGCTTAACAGGTTGCACTGGTGATTTTTGTTGTTGTTGTTTATTTTTCTTAACATAAAATGGGATGATGAGAGTTCTAAGCTGGGGAGCAAGGTGATCCAACTTACCCTTTATAAAAGGCAGTTTGATGTAGAGGAAGGACTGTTGGAGAGTGGTAATAAGGAGACTGCTTCCCAAAATCTTTCAGGTAATTGAGAGAAAAATGGCCTGCTCTAGGGTTGTAGCTTTGGGACACTAAGGAGTGATCAAAATGAGAATATGTAGTAGAGTTATTGTATGACGTCGAATTTCATACAAAATATAATAAAGTTTTAAAACAACATCTACATTTTTGGCTGAGTAATTGAAAAAATGTAAGTTTTATTTAATAGGATAGGGAAGTCTGGCTGGTAATTAGGTGGCTCTTTTCCTTATGTTAAGTTCGAGTTGTTCGTTAGTTTATGAAGTGGAGATGTCAAGTGATACGGTTTGGCCGTGTCCACACCCAAATCTCATCTTGAATTGTAGCTCCCAGAATTCCCATGTGTTGTGGGAGTGACCCAATGGGAGTTAATTGATTCATGGGGGCGGTTCCCCCATGCTGCTCTCATGATAGTGAATAAGTCTCATGAGATCTGATGGTTTTATAAGGGGAAACTCCTTTCACTTGATTCTCACTCTCTCTTGTCTGCTGCCATGTAAGATGTGCCTTTCACCTTTCACCATGATTATGAAGCCTCCCCAGCCCCATGGAACTGAGTCCATTAAACTTCTTTCTCTTTATAAATTAGTCAGTCTCAAGTATGTCTTTATTAGCAACTTAAAAACGAACTAATAAATCAAGTAAACAACCTGGTGATCAGCAGAAAATCTAAAGCTTATGGTAAATCATTGTTACTTTCTTTATTAAAATGTCCATGATCCCTCAATCCTTGAATCTGATTTTTAAGTTTTCTCCTCACTGGGATGCTTTAGGACCTCTCTTGTAGTTCTCATTAAACTCTTCCATTATTCTCTTTAGCAATCTTTCTTACCTGTCTGTAAATTTGTTGAGTTCAGCTATTGAATTTTATCTTTGAATTATCATCACAAGTGCTGACATATGATAAGAGTGTCACACATATTTATCAGTGGCAACAATGTCTTATTTAATAAGAAATGAGCACCTTTTTCAAGTAGGCAAAGTGTAAATGGCTATGATTATCATCTTCATAGTTTATGTTTTACAAGTATTGAATGTAAAATATTACAGACTCATAGCTCATCTTCTAATTTTAAGTCATTTATTTTTGACACTATGTTATGAAAAATCAGATATATAATAAATATAGAATTGACTAAATTGACATGTTTCCATGGATCCTGGAAATAAACATCTCATTTATTTAGTAGATTTTTTAGAAGTGTCAAATACAGCAATGGAATGCTGGTCTCTTGTCAAAACCAGTCACTGACAGACATTATTGGGTAAGTTTTATTAATACTTAACTGGATTGGAGTATTGAAGAAAAATAAATTAGTACTGAAGAATACTACTGATGATAACCCATATGTATTTCCATTTTATTTATCATTTTTATCCTCTTAATATTTTGGAATAAAAGGGTCAGTCCCTTGGATGAAATTTTGTGCACGATATAAAAATGAAGCTGGAGTTTGAGCAATAAAATATGATAGACATTTCTTCCCAAATTTTTTTTGAAATAGAAAATAAAAATCTCCATGTTGAAAACATTTTGTAATATATTATCTAACTCAGCAAACCTTATTAAATATGTAATAATATGTTCAGATAACAAGGATTTTCAGTATGCAAATTAGATGTTTATTTTGTTTTCCTTTCTTTCAATTGCTATGTACTCTGAAAGATTTACTAATTATGAGTGTGTTGTGATTATTGATTATCACCAATAAATTATGTTATCTGCTTGGGATTTTTAAGGTCGTGACTTTTCAGTCAGCATCAGTCTGTCCCCTGTTCCAGCCAAATTCATATGCAGTGATTAATTAGCTTTGTAGAAAAGTTGACACTACCATTGGGAATATTCTTTGTTATTTTTTACTCTGTTTTTTTTTTTTTTTTTTTTTTTTTTTTAAACTACTTATGTTTATATCTCCTGAGGCCATATAATTTAATACTTGATGGTTCCATGTAGATTTAATTGGAGGAAAAAACTTACATATTATTACTAATGTGAGAGGAAGGCTTAGAGAAAGCCAAATTGAGTTTAGAAAATATCATGCATAGCATTTAGCAATGTCTACTATAATAGTCTGTATATTTTAAAATCGTTTTTTATCCAAATAAACTGCAAGTGAACTTCATGAAGGAAATGTGCTTTTGTGTCTGATACATAGAACACAAACTGCCACATAGCATATGCACAATACTTTTGGAATGAATGACTGGATCATTTAGTTAAAAGCATCTTGATAGCTCAGATGACCTTGCTGCTCTTGAAATCATCATCAGTTGATCATTGTAGCAAGATGATGATATTAATAGCTGATTAAATTTGTATAATACTTTTAAAATTAGCAATGATATTTGTAATTTTCAAAGTGCTTTCATTCATTTGAAGCTCACAGAAACCTCATGAAGCAAAACGAGTTTTATTATCTTAATTGTACAGAGTAATAAACTGAGACTGTTAGACACAGCATATGTCTAAATCCAAATCCATACATAATAACTAGAGGGCATCATGACATTAGCCTCCAAAGGAAGGATCTACTGTGTCTGGGTGTGTCAGGGTGGGGCAGGGGTGCTCTGCCCATGAAAAAGGCAAGGCCTCAGCAGAATGTTGAAGATCTAACAAAGCTGAGGAATTAAGGTGGAAGAAAGGGTATTCCAGGCACAGAACTACAACTTGTTCTTCCTTTTCCATCAGCCTCCATTGCCTCACCCTCCTCCATTTCTCTTAGTAGCTCTTATCACCTACCTGATATTATGGTACATAAATACTCATGTGTTTATTGACTACTCACCCACAGGAATGTAAAATCTCAGGGACTCTATGTATCATATTTGTCACTGCCTTCCCAACTCTTAGAAGAGACCCTGCCACATGAAGCACCTAATAAATATTTATGGGGTGAATGAATTCTGAAAGAACCACATGAATAGATGCAAGTGACAGGGGCAGGTGACACATCAATGGCCCTTTTCAAAAACTTCAAAGCCATCTGTTTTTCTAATAGGTTGAACCATATGAGATGCTAATATTTGACTGCTTTTGATCTGTTTACATGGAGATTTTGTATAGTTATTGATAAAATGTGAAGAGGAAATCAGAAAAGGAAGAGCTCTTAAGGCTGGAAACAAAGGAATTGACCAAATTTGGGATGGACTAATTTAGCGTGTTAAGATATTTGGATAAATCTTAGGAAAATGTGGGAATCATTGACAGGCTTTAAGTAGAAGATTGACATAACCTGATAGATCCATGTGATGATTTTGTAGCAGATGGATTCAAAGGGAGAAGAATGGAAGAAGCCAGGAGACAATTCAGAGTTCATTACATCATCTGGCAAGAGACGGTAAATGCCAGAGCCCCCAGGTTAGTGGAAGCCTTGACTCACCCTACTCAGGTTAGCTTTCTCCCAGGAGTCTTCTCCCTGAATTCCCTCTGCATGACAGGACATCACCTGGTTCCCCTGGTGGGTACCAGCTCTCCCTTTTCACCTTCTTTTCAAGCATGGGAGGGCCCCGAAATATATTTTTCTTCCTTGTTTTAAAGCTGAGACAAGTTGGGTTCACCTGAATATTAAGTGGAAATGCAATAGAAGAAAACAGACAAAAACAACCAAACGTAGATTTTTGAACTGACCAAAAGCAATTCACTTATCACAAGTTCTTTGAGATTTCACCTCTTTACTCTTTTGAAGTCTTAGTCTCTTTCTGTATCCTCTTTATTAATCTCCTTTGTCTAAATATTTATTTTTAAAATCTGGCTTTAATTTCATAAAGCATAGATCAATTTTTGTTTGTTTGTTTTCAACCTGATACTATTTCAGTAAGGAAATTATTGTAGGTATCTGATTACTTCTAAAATCAATGGCTAAAAGCCATCAAAGCACCCGTTCTATTACTAATAACATAAAATTTTGCAGCATCTATCATCTGATTGGATGACCATATAATTTCTTTGCCCAAACTAAGAGTTTTAAGAGGAAAAAGATGCACAATAATTAGCTGAGACAACAGACATAGACCAGGAATTCCCCAGGCAAACTGGACATAGATCATCCTATATGTAGCTAAAAACTCAACATATAGATAATCAATTATATCTCTCACAAGGGGTGTATATTGCAAATAGTTTAGTTGAGATACTTCACCAGGACAGTGTAGTGTGTAAAGTCTAAGTGTTCTTTAGCAACATCGCTTATATCAGCTTATATCAGTTTCAAGACAAAATTTTTAGGCCAAAACTATTCATACACTTTTGCTTTTTAAAGCTTTCAAAGTTCCACTGTATATCTTCTAAATGTCTTTAAAATCCTGTGAGGTACACAAGAGTTGAGTTAATATGTGCATTTCATAGATATATAAATTGGGGCTCACAACATTTAGATTGAAAAGGTGATGGTGTAAAGTAGAAGAATACTGACCCAAATACAAAACATGTATTTGAGCACTGGCATATCAAGTTTGTTTGTTTGTTTATTTATTTGCAGCAGTGCTACTCAAACCATGGGTCACATACAGTTTAACCGTATGCAATGAGAGTAGACTTATAGAAACCTTTATAGAAATTCAACAGAATTATTTCCTGTCTGTTGAAGCTAATAAAAAATTGGGCTTGTTTTTTATAGGCCTTCTCTGTCTAGTAATTCACGTTTACTGTGTTTTACAAATGCATCAGTTCATGAAAACTGAAAATTATAAAAAAAAAAGATCCCACTATAGATCATTTTAAGAAATGCCAGGCGACAGGACATCAGGCAGTTACTTAACCACTCAGGATTTTAGCTTCCTCACATTTAAAAACTGAAAACAATAAGCGATTCTACCTCAGGTGGCCCAAGAAACAATAAAAAGTAATAATAAGGGAGAAGAGTGGTGAAAAATATAAATAAAACAAAAACAAAAAATCACAATAAAATATAATTAGCACTTGTCTAGGACCCTAAAGTAATTATTTAAAAAATATGCTCAGTAGTAGCCCCAAAGATCCTAAAAACCTTCAGTTAGTAGAGGTGGGGGCTTGGTGAAGGATTTCAGCACCGTCTTCCAGGCACACTCTTCACTGCCTCTTTGAACTGAGCAGGTTTGCTTTCATTTCTTTAAAATACTGTTCGTGCTTTAAGTTTGCCACTGAGAAAAGGTGCCCATCTTTAAAATTCTAACTTTTCTATAGTGTATACAAAGTGTACTCACTTAATTCTTACAATGGCCATGTTATATCAAGGTACTATTTTCCAGAAGAAAGAAAACATGGCAAGCTTGCAGGGTGCTCAGGATCTAGCTGCCAAGTAACAGAGCTCAACATCAGCCCAGGCTGCATAATTCCACACCCAGGTCTCTTCTTGACCACCTGGTATGTATAAGATGAAATGTACTATTTCTTATATATTTTCCTTTTTGGTCTACTTCTACTTCTTTTCCTTGCAAAATCTTGACTCATGAAAAGAATCAGGACCAAGAGCTCAAAGATTTCCAATAGTACATATTGTGCTTGGGAAAATCAAAGTTATACTTTCTATTTTTTAACTTTCAATTTTTGTGAGTAAATAATAGGTGTATATATTTATGAGACACATGAGACATTTTGATGCAGGTATGCAATGGATAATAATCACATCATGGAAATGGAGTATCCATCCTCTTAAGCATTTATCTTTTGCATTACAAACAAACCAATTATATTATTTTAGTTATTTTAAGATAAATAATTAAGTTATTACTGACTATAGTCACCCTGTTGTGCTACCAAGTACTAGGTCTTATTCATTCTTTCTAACTATTCTTTTTTACCCATTAACCATCCCCAACTCTACCCCTCAAAGTTATACTTCCTATATAACTAGCTCTGAAAACATCTCTCTACTGAGGTTTAACTGTGTGCATCTATGTGTATGTTATGGAGAAAATTGTGCTATTGCACTGACTTTATATATTGTAGTCCTATCCCCTAGCATTTCATAATATGACCATATTTGGAGAGAAGGTCTTTAAACTGATAATTAAACTAAAATGAGGTCATAAGGGTGGATCCTAATCCAATATGAGTGCTGTCTTTATTAGGAAAGGAAATGTAAACACAGACATACACAGTGGAATAATTATGTGAAGACAGAGAAGATGGCTCTCAGCAAGCCAAGGAGAGAGGCTTAGAAGAGATCTTTCCTTCACAGCCTTCAGAAAAAAAACAACTCATCTTGATCTGGAACTTCTAGCTTCCAGAAGTATGAGAAAATAAATTCCTATTGTTTACGACATCCAGTCTGTGATATTTTGTTATGAAAGCCCTGCAAACTAAGATTAGTGTATAATGTTTATGATAACAGTGTGCAGAATCAAATAAGTCACTTTTGATGTACCAGGTAACAAAAACATTTCATATTACTGTTTGTCCCATAGACTCAGGAAGTATTCTGTTGATATTCCAAGACAAATGAATCCCACTTTCTGGTGCTTTTTTTTTATTTGTTTCTTTGCAAATTCTGCATTTTTATAGGAGTGCTGAAACTTTGTAAGGGGAGCCCATATACAAGTATTTGGTAAACAGGAATTGAACCCTTCTTTGAGGTTTGCAAACTGAATCTCTATGGAATCAATATGCGTACCACTTGTGAGAGCATCAGGAAGGCATTTGTCTTCTTTGAATCTTAATTTTTTATCTATAAAAAGGAGAATTGGCAAGAATGATCTCTAAGGCAATGACTTATTGTTCCAAGAGCACTAGATTTGGGGCAAAAACAAAAGAAATCTGCATTCAAGTCCTAATTTTGTCACTCACTGTTTAGCTATGTGATATTAGGGATGTCCCTTTGCTCTTCTGAAATTGCAGTGTGCCTATGAGAACGTGGTGAGATAATAAATGTAAAAATACCTTGCACATTGAAGAATCCAAAGCAAAGCTGGTTGTATTTTCATTTTAGCTCCAAAGTACCGTGTCTAAAAGCACTTTGATTGGAGCAGAGAGTATATCAAAACATAATTTGAACTAATTTCTAACGGGCAGGCAAGATTGCCCAAAGAGTGTTTTTGTTCTTCCCACTTGCTCAGATATGTACATGTAGAAAAATCACCTCAGTCAGCTTGCATTTTTATTTCCTACCAAGATATTTTAAAAGGCAAGAATGATGTCTTTTGGACATTACCACAACATGCCAAAAATGATGTCATTTGGTGTTGAAATCACTCATCTTCTCGAATATCACTCCTGCTGGCTAGGATGTCTTGGATATGTCAGAAGTGATTTTGCTTAGTCCAAGTTGTTAGTAACGAGTTTTTCCTAATTTTTGACCATTAATCATCCACCCTTAAGAAGAAGTTGTGAATGTTGCTTTGTCTGGTTCTCATATAAATTTAAAAACCATCCTCAAATTATCAGCTGCTAGATGTGAAGTCAGATGTCTTCAGTTTCAGATGAGCCAGATAGAAGGTGTTACAGATTTTCAGTAAAATGATAAGATTCAAGTGGATACTCAATCCTCACAGGCAAGCACTTGGGCCTGTCTGGTAGTTTTAAAGAGCGTATCTGCAGAGACCACAGTTCTTCAGAACAGACTGATCAGGGGAGCAGAGATGGAAATAGAGTTAATTTAGCAATTCAGGAAGAATCAGAAGGTATTGATCAATCCATCCATTCACTCAACAGATACTAAGCATCTATCAGATGCCCATCATTGTGCTCCTAAGATAGGGAAAAAGTTACTTAGCTCTTCTCCTTTGGTCAAATTCAATAAATATGTTAATGGCCTAGTGTGTAATCTGCTAGAAATAAAGATGAATACAGCAGGAGTTCTTACCTTCAAAAATATATGAAGAATATACAAAAGTCGCTTATTATACATACAAGGGTAATAGAAATACAGATTTCAAACACTGCTTTATTAATAGTGAAATCAGCAACTGATAACCCATTACAGAGCTCTGCTGAAAATTCTTTAGGCACCTGAAGCTGAAGCTCAAGTCTAAAGCCAAACCTCTGCTCACCTAGCCCCATCACAGCTAACCCTTGGGATCTTACTTTGGCCTACAGCAAGGGGAGAAGAATTATTGGAAGTTCCAGAGTCCATTCATTCTGCCACTTCTCCATTTCAGAGAAGCAGAGACAGAGAGTAAGACAGAGTGGCAGAGAGCGTTGAGATGTATTAGAGGAAGGCTAAAAGAGTTTTTGCTAATTTAACCAATCAGATTAAGAATTTCTTCTCCCTTATTTGAGAATTAAAGGACAGCACCAGTGATAAGAAATTGAGAATTTTTCTTACTTAGGATACTAGAGGAAAGGGAAAATTAGACCAAAAAAATGAGTTTGGAAACTATTGTACTTGGTCGGTTTACGGGCTTCCAAACTATGCTTTTGCTTTAAATGATGAGAATACATCTGATAGAGAGAACATGAGGAAAAAACCAAAATCATGGACTCTCTGAACAAAAAGAGAGCCTCAAAAAGATGCCATAGTTTTGAAGTCTTGTCAGCTGAGGCAATGACTATGAATTTACTCACAAACATTTTTAAACATCTTCTATATATATTCACCGCACTAGCCTTGTTAATTTATAGAAACAGACACAATTCCTGACTTCAAAAAACTTGCATTTCCAAGCCAAGCTATATCCATAAACACATGGAATGCAACATGCTAATTGCTATAATGAATGGGACCAGGCAAATGTAGAAGAAACACCTTGCTCCACCATGTGAAGAAAGGCTCCAGTAAAAGAGAACATGTGAGCTGGCTCTTTGAAGCAGGATAAAGGGCTGACTGAGCAAGTTGACTACATGGAGGGAGAAACACTGACTTGACAAAGGAAAGGAAGCATGGCAAAACCCATTTTGTCTGGAGAACCTGTTGTTTACATGTCTACTGAGCTCCCAGCATGCATGCAATACAAGAGTCAATAATAGATGAAAGTCTCTGCTGACGTGAAGATTTCATGTGGCTATGGAGGAGGGGCAGCATAGATAATAAACAAATGAAAGATAAAGGTATTTTTAGAAACCAAATATGCAATATAAAAAATAAAATGAGCTAAATGGTATAGTTCCAGCAGAACTATTTTATTTGGGAGATGGGAGCATCATCAGAGAACGTGTCTTCTGGCCATGGTAGCCAAATCAAATGTTAGGAAGGATTTGGCCATGTGGAGACAAGGGGGCTGAACACTTGGGCCAAAGGGAGCAGTGAGAGAAAACATTCAGAGACTGGAACTGACCTGGAAGACTCAAGACATAGGTCAAAGGCCCACATGGCTAGAGATTGTAAGTGGAGGATGAGGTGGAAAGAGAGATGATCAAAGAGAGGAGAAGTGGCCAGATCATGTAAGTCCTACAGATGTTTGGCAAAGTAGAGGCACAGAGTGGAGAAACTACAGTAGTAGCCAACAAGGCAGATCATAAAGGGGCAACATGCTTCACTGTGAAATTTGGACTTTCACCTGTGTGAGAGTGATGTTTATATGTGAACTGGGCCACAGGGTGCCCATATATCTAGTTAAACATTATTTCTGGGTGTTAGTGAGGATGTTCTCCAGAAGAGATTAGCATTTTATTTGGTGGACAGAGTAAAGCAGATGGCCCTTCCCAACTAGAATGGGCAGAATCTGATTTACTAAGGACACAAATAGAATGAAAAGGTAGAGAAAGGTTGTATTTGTCCCGCCTCTGCCTGATAGCTTGAGCTAAGACATCGATCTCTTCCTGCTTTTGACATTCCCTGGTTCATGGGCCTAACTCGGACTAGAATCTTCACCATTGTCTTTCCAGCTCTCAGGCCTTTGAATTGCACCACTGGTATCCCTGGATCTCCAGTTTGTACATGGCAGAATAGAAGACTTTTCAACCTCCATATTTGTGTGAGCTAATACCTTATAATAAATCTAAATAGATAGATAAGATAGATAGATAGATAGATAGATAGATAGATAGATGATAGATAGATGATAGATAGCTATCTCCTATGCTTACATTTCTCTAAAAAATCCTGAGTAATATCACCTGGAAAACTGCAATGATAGTCCCCTCACTGTAACTGGATACTGATGTAAAGGAGCCAGATTGTGAAAAAGCTCTAACTTTAGTTTTGTTAGCCAGTTGAGTGAATGAAACACTATGACCTAGATACTATCCAGCTTCTCAATATCTTAAAAATAGCCTATAAGGGATGTTTGCAACAGATAAGATTTGGGATTAAGCATCAATACATTGTCTATGTGAGCCTGAAATCCAAACCCAACAGTCATCCAGAAAGTGGCAAATTCACAAGTTTTTGTTTTTTTGGTTTTTTTTTCTTTCTTTTCACAAGCCCCCTGGATACAGAATGTCCTCTGTGAGCTAACCAGGAGAAAGAAATCTGGCTTTACAGTGCATGTAATCTGGAGAGCAAGGAAAGAAACATTTAAGCTGTTATTCAAACAAGTTTCTTTCCAATTACTACTTTCCTCTCTGTCAGAAGCAATTATTCTCAATGTTGACATGGCCATTGCTTGCGGAGGTGATTGGAAGATCTGCTTCCATGTTTTTCTCCTGGTGTTTTCTCTTTTCTTCAGCTGTTTTTGGTTGCAGGTTGCTCTATAGCGTGGTTGTTGATTTTCCCACTGCAGCCAGCACCACAGAGTTGTTTTTACATCACCATAAAATAAAATAAATGTACACAGGAAAGGGAGCTTTGCTCCAAGTCAAGTACGGGGCAGCTTAGCTTAACATGCACTCAATTTCACAAGCAGAGACCTGTTTGAGGGGCCTGTTTACCCTCATTGCTTACAGACACAGTGACCATTTGCTTTGTAACATCCCCACACTTATAGTAGGCCCTAGCCAGAGAAGGACTGACAAGCCAGCTCATTTTTACCTTGTGACAGCGGGAGAAACACTGATCTCCCAATGACTTTGATGGGCTAATTGCAGCAGCACATTGAATTAATCACACTGCACCACCGCTGGGCGCCTGTCAGCACCTCCATGACGCTATCAACTGGGGCTGTTGAGTCTACATGAAATAGAGAAAAGGGAAGTGAAAAGAAAGCGCCTAAGTAGTTCCTAATATGTGGCTATTAGGCTGAATTTAACCACTGGTCAAGCAATCAGGTCGGATCACTTTTTACTCTGTCATCTTGAGTTGTCTTGTGTTATTCTTTGCTTGTCTTCTGAAAGCCAAGCATGAGTTTCGAAATGATGGCGAGCGTGATAAACTTTAAAAAAATTTATTCATCTGCACTTGAGAAACATTCCTGAAAATACATATTATTTCCTGTTAATGCCCTACAGAATTCAAGAAATATAAGTTAAAACTCAGTAGAGTGTTAGGCGGAGAGATGTGGAAGACTCAAGGGCATCCATGCTTTGTTTTTATGTTAGAGCTAAATCGAATTTATTTCTATCCTCTGCTTATTTCCTGGTTTTTATGGTATTCAAGACTTTTCTCACAGAGTTATCAAATAATAGAATTTCTTTTTACCACCAGTCTAACATTTACATGTTCAAATTATATCCATTAAAAATACCACTGTTCCTCAAAGTTAAACACCCCGCTAGCATTTCTTTTTGATATATTCCAAAAAGAATCATTTATTCCTAAATTTTTTAAAGACTCAAGGCCAGTAATTATACTGTGTTCTCTTCATGATTTATGTCCAGCACATAGTAGGTGCTCAGTAAGTACCTGTTTAAATCAATGTTGAATGATAAATTCTTGAGATGCAACCCGACACACCTCCTAGCAGCAGATCATAAAGGACTGTATGTATCATTGTTATTCAGTATACACATAACTTTGGTTCCAATTTGATTCAGTTCATCAAATATGAGTCATGCAGTTGAGAAAGAAAACATCAAAAATGATTATAAATGTCTGGATGACCAAGACAATAGTATTTTGATCCACTTACTTGTAAATTCACCAGGGTTGACTGGATGGATTCTTTATGTAACATGTGACTTTGAGACCACATAAAATATTTGTATGATAGATGCCATATCAGAAACTTCCCTAATTGTTTTGCTAAAAGAAAATATAAACCTCTCTCCAAAATGGAGAGGAAAAAGAAATTAGTTCGAACTGAGGAACCAGGGTAAACTCCATGTAGGACATGTGAGCAGCATCTTCAAGAGTAACTCACCAAGCAGAGTAGTGAAGGAATAGTGTTCCCAACAAAAGGATTAGAAAGGTGAAGGGATAGTTAGCTCTCCCTTAATGTTGTCTTTGTTTTTCAGTACCAATATCACTCTTCACAAACTTGACACTTTCCTGTGTTTCTTTAAGATCCCATGAGCTTTTGGTAGAGATGATGCTTCTAGCTTTCATATTTGCATCCCTCATAATAGAAACAGATGTCTCAACCGCATAGCCAGGATAAATCCGAGCCCCCCGCCAGCCTAGGAAGAATGATAGCACACACAGGTGTTCAGAAGCCAAGTTCCTTTATGTTCTATCAATGCTTTCTTCACTTCTCCACTATTTCTAGCACCACAATGATCAATCTGAAACCTACATTCCTACAAACATTTCTAGCAGCTCGTAACAGTAGTTTGTAAGATACTTGGATATGATGCTAAAAGGGTGGTTGGTGATCAGATTACCAGGCTGTGTCGTCCATACCATAGCTTTCCAAACGACTCAAATACTAGACACACAAAAATACATATTTCCTTTTGTTTCCATGTGACAGTGCCTCTTCACCCTTTCTAGTTTCTGAGCCTCTGGGTTTTGGCTGCCAGGATCACTGTAATTCTAGTCCTTGCCCTACTTCTTAGCATCTTACTTTCAGATACTCGGTAACTAATGAGGATTTACTACACAACTCCACACAATTCTTTTAAAACTGGCATAACTAACAAATATTTATTGAGTGAGAGCTACATGCCAGCTCAGCTCAAAGACAGGGATGCAAAGAGCAACAAAGCAGAATTAGTCCCTGGTGTTTCACAGCTTATAGCACAATGGTCTTCTACATCTTACTGAGTAAAGTTCTCTTGAATATCTTCTGTTTTAATATTGGTTGAATTGATTTATCCCAGTTCTGAAGGCTGGGAAATACAAAATCAATGTGCCTGCAAATTCAATGTGTTGGGAAGGCCCTCCTCATTTTGTGAAGATGGTTGCCTTCTTGCTGTATCCTCAAGTGACTGAGAGAGACAGCATCTCTCTTATGTCTCTTCTTACAAGGGCATTAATCCCATTTATGAGAGTTCTACTCTCACGATCTGATTAGCTTGCTCCCAAAGGACTCACCTCCAAATACCGTCACAATGGAGATTAGGACTTTAACATATGAATTGGAGAGGGACACAAACATTTAATCCATAGCATTCTGTCCCAAGTCCACCCAGCATTTATCTTCTTCTTATATGCAAAATACATTCATTCAATCTCAACAGTCCCAAGGGTCTTAACTCATTTTAGCACCAATTCTGGTCTGAAGTCCACAGTCTCATGTAAATATCGTCTAAATCAGATAAAGGTGACACTTGAGGTTTGATTCACCCTGAGACAAAATTCTTCTCCATTTGCGAACCTATAAAACCAAACCAGTTATGTGTTTCCAGAATATAATGGCAGGACAAGTGTAGGATATAATCCCCATTTCAAAAATGATAAATAGGAAAGAAAGATAAATAGAAAAGAGGTCTCAAGCTAGTTCAAAACCTAGCATGGCAAACATTGTATTTTAAGGCTGAAGAACAAATTTTCTTGGCGCTGTTTTCTGCCTTTCAGACCCACTGTGGCAGAGGTTCTGCTCTACATCTCTGGAGGTAGGGGTCTGATCCCCAGGGCTTTGCCTAGTGAGGGATGGGGTGTCCCACACTCATGACTCTGGGTGGCCTCACCCCAAGGCTTTTTGTGGAAGCTTCTGGCCTGCTGAAATCAAGACGATGGTTTTCTCTTTTGAAATCAAGGAGGTAACACTGATGATTTATTAATCACCTTGATGGCTGTTTGTCTTTTGTTTTGAAGAACAGCGCACATTCATGGTCAAATAACTCTATAGTCCCTTCCTGTAAAAATCGAAGACATCTGATTCTCTTCCTCCAACCTGTCTCATCTCAGTTCTCTTTCATTTAAACTGGCAGTGTCCTGCTCGGGTGACTGACTAGTGCTTTGATTACACCCACACAATCTCCTTATCAAATGGTTGACCCACCATGTCCTTGGTGTTCTCTTCCAAACATACTTTCTCATTTTTGTATAATATAGACAAGCTAAGAAGTTTCTAAATCTTTCAGTTTTGGAATATTTTTGCATAACAGTTTTGTCCTCAATTTATTTATCCCTTCTCTCATTTAACTATGAGCAGTCACAAGGGCCCAAGCAGCTCCTTCAACACTACACTTGAAAAGCTCCTCAGCTAAATGTCCAGTTTCATCGCTTACAACTTCTACTTTCCACAAAACACTAGAACATAAACATAATTTAGCCAATTTCTTTACCACCTTACAACAAGGATCACCTTTTCTCTATTGTCCAGTAATTCATTCTGCATTTCCACCTAACACCTCACCAGAATGGTCCTTACTATTGATATTTCTGCCAACATTCTAGACGTGGTTATTTATGTGAAACTTTCTCTACAGCTTTCCTCTTTCTTTACTGAGCCCTCACTGAAATTGCTTTTAAAAGTCTCATCATGGCAAGATCAGCTTTTTTTTTTTTTTTTTTTTTTTTTTTGAGATGGAGTCTCGCTTTGTCGCCCAGACTGGAGTGCAGTGGCTGGCCGGATCTCAGCTCACTGCAAGCTCTGCCTCCCGGGTTTACGCCATTCTCCTGCCTCAGCCTCCCGAGTAGCTGGGACTACAGGCGCCCGCCAACTCGCCCGGCTAGTTTTTTGTATTTTTTAGTAGAGACGGGGTTTCGCTGTGTTAGCCAGGATGGTCTCTATCTCCTGACCTCGCGATCCACCGGTCTCGGCCTCCCAAAGTGCTGGGATTACAGGCTTGAGCCACCGCGCCCGGCCAATATCAGCTTTTTATAGCATGCAATTCAAGACTCTACCTAGTTCCTAAGCTACTTCTACATTTTTAAATGTTTGTTATAGTAGCACCTCTACTCTCAGTACCAATTATTGTCTTAGTCTGCTCATGCTGCTATTACAAATAGCATAAACTAGCTGGCTTAAGCAACATTCATTTTTCACAGTTCTGGAGACTAAGAAGTGCAAGTCCAAGGTGTCAGCAGATTAAATGCCTGGTGAAGGTTATCTTTCCGGTTTGAAGACAGTTGTCTTAATGCTGTATCTTCACATGGCTGAGAGAGATTATCTCTGTCATGTCTCTTCTCATAAGTTTACTGATCCTATTCATAAAGGCTTCACTCTAACGATCTAATTATTTTCAGTGTCCTCACCTTCAAATACTTTGGAGATTAGGACATCAACATATAAATTTTGGGGTGGTAACAACATTCTGTTCATAGCAAAAGGTATTAGAAGGATTAACTGATGTCCACAGTTTACTTAAGGTTCATTGTTCTCCAAAAAGTTTATTCCTGTACACATACAAGTACATAAATATACATAAGTATAAATATGTACATATACATTTTTCCATTTATCTATTTGTTTTTGCTAAATGTCTTTTTTTTTTTTTTTTTTTTTTTGAGATGGAGTCTTGCTCTGTCACCCAGGCTGGAGTGTAGTGGCATGATCTTGGCTCACTGCAACCTCCACCCTCTGTGTTCAAGCAATTCTCCTGCCTCAACCTCTCTAGTAGCTAGGATTACAAGCATGTGCTACCAGGGCCAGCTAATTTTTATGTTTTTAGTAGAGATGGGGTTTTGCCATGTTGGCCAGGCTGGTCTCAAAGTCCTGACCTCAAATGATCTGCCTTCCTCAGCCTCCTAAAGTGCCGGGATTACAGGTATAAGCCACTGCACCCAGCCAATTTTTGCTGAATGTCTTGGTTGACATTATGAGCTTTGATAGTATTGGCAAACTTGGAGACTTATGGAAAATTGAGTATTTTTCCCACATGAACATCAAAATTTTTCTACATTAAATAAGTTATTTTCTGAAACTCTTTACTTACCAGATTTTTTTGTACACTAATGAGTTGACTTTATTTGAAATATAAATAATCAGAAATATAATTGCAGTCTCCTAAATTTAATATTTTAAAATTATTTCAAAAGAATAAGACTCACAGCAACTCAAGGAAGGAATAAGTGGAAATCTTTTCTTATATGCTTATATGTTATATACATCAAAAAAATAAAGTCACGTAAAGAGAAAATGATGGGGAGTCTTTTGAGGCAGTGATGTTAACTGTCTTTTTCACATCTATAGCCCTCCATCTAAACTTCAAGTACTTAAGTTTAGATCAATTGATTAATTGTGAAAGATATATAATTCCTGTTATTAAAGCTGCTGTTACATTTTTAGTCTCCAAACTTACAAGCATGTGCTATGTGCACATAGATACATGGATAGTTTCAACAATAGGTACAAGCAAACCTTGCATGAATACTATTATTTAAAGGTTTTGAATATTTTTTAAAAAATATAAGAATCATTATCATTATAAAAATACAAACTTTATTTGATGTTCATAAAATTATTGTATGTCTTTGAATTGTTTATGAGTTTCATACAAAGGAAGGGGAATGGGACTTCATAATTTTTTGGTGCTCATAGTCCTTTAAGGTCTTATTTTGGCTCTCTCCACTTTTTGTCTGCACGAGCTTCTGCTTCTTTGGTCCTTTGAATTGGAGTTTTTAGACTTTTTTTTTTTTTTTTTTTTTGCTGTCAGAACATCTAATTTGTATGTTTGCAATGCCTACTAAGAGAAGCTCTCACAACCTGAAAAAACTCTGCACAATGATTAGCCACCTCTGAAATACCCACTGAAAAACCCAGAAGCTATATGTAGTCTTGTCCCAAGTAAAAGGCGTACCTCCATCCCAGTGGTGTTTATTTTTCTTTTAATCAACTAGTGAAGCAGCACAGACATACATAAATGCCAAGAGTCTTCTCCCAAAGCAGCAGCAAAATGAGGTTAGAGATGCTCGGAGGATCCCCTGGTGAGTCCTGGCAAAGTTTGAGACAGTCCTGGGCTTTCTCATGTCTGAGCTCAACACTCAACAGCTCACCACAAGGCCTTCCCAGTGAACTCTGTCCCACTGATATTGGACATTACAGGAAAAGATAATAATCAATCTTACAGGCCTCTGTTGCCTGGGAAGGATGGACAAGGGTATAAGCTGCTGGCTATCTAAGGTTGCAAGGACAGTGAACCACCCCTGCTCTTCGATGGTTTAAGGATGGACTCACAGAATCAGAGAGGTAGAATGCAATGAACCATCTCTATGTTCCATTTCTCTGTTGGTTTTCTCCCAAAATGACCCCTGTGATGGGATCTTACCAATTTCTAAGGCTGCTACTTTACTTCTTTAGTAATTTTAACTGCTAGGCATATCTACTTAAATATAACCCAAACTGACCTTGCATTGCTCATGATTTTGTCTTGTAAAGGTAAAGAGATGAGAGCTAGTTTCCACAAGAAGTTATCAACTGTTTGAAGGAAGCCATAATCCTTCTTCTCTCTGGGCTAAATGACTACATTCCTCACCCTACTGCAGCCTGGTTTCCACCCTCACTAAAACTGCTCACTGAACTTCTCACCTTACTGAACTCCTCAGATGCATCCAACAGGCATAATTCGTTCCTCCTTGGATGTCTCCCTTGACAAGGCTTTCCCAGTTCTCCACCCATCAGGGAACCTGGTCTTGGTAAGCCTTCCTGACTGGCTTTTCTGTTTTCATCACTTCTTAAGCTAAGGTGCTAGCCTTAGCCCTTTTTTCTTCTCAGTAAAAAAGAACCCAACCTCAGTGACTACTTCGATACCCAGACCTCAACTCTCATCTAAATGTTAATAATACCCAAACTTTATTTCCTGTTTGAAAGTCACATGCCCATATCCAACTTCCTCAAAAACACTCCACAGGGACCTGAAGCTTAGTATAATTACAAATTAAAATAATTAGCTTTCTCATAAAACGAGTTCTTTCTCACCTGTATTGTTTTCCGCCCCCTCTGTCTTCTCCAACTTAAATGGCTCTACTGTCTCTCTCTCCAATGACACAGTAAAAAAGTGAAAAAGAGAAGTTACCTTAACCTATGCAGTTTATCAATAAAATGCTAGCCAACAAAGAAGCAAAGGTGGATGTTAAAACCAAAGTTCCTTATTCCAAGACAAATGGCTTTTCTTTGTATACTTTTTTTTCTTTGGCATTTTTTTGGTATATTCATCTTTGTGTATTTACTCAAGTAAATAGAGGCAAATACAACTTTTCAAGGACTTTCAGATAAAATTGATTATATGTGACCAGATTCATTTCAGGAACCTATAAAATGTATACTATTTTTCATTCTATTCCAGTTCACATCATCTTCACATACATGTAGAGCTTTTGTACATACTACAATTGGATGTGAAGTCTATTTTTGTCAATGAAGCAATGAGGCAAAGTTCACAGCTGAGGACAGGCACATTTTGCCAACAGTTAGCTTAAACAAGGAGAACTTTGACACTTGCAGTAAGGGGGAAGCCTTTTCATGAATTGCTGCTTTATTGAAACCTTGCCTAGCAGATGCAGTTTAAGTGGAAAGGGAATTTCTGCTGCTGTTTATAGGACTTCGGGGGTCAGAGGCCAACCAGGGCCTTCTGAAAATGGACTGGAAGAGCTTGCCTCTTCTAAGACAGCCCCCATATTTTCACTTATGACAAATATTTGGAAATTAAATAATTATGTTAAGGAAGGCATGATGCCTTTTACAGCCTGCAATCCTGAGGGTTGCCATGGCTGTGAACTTCAGAGTTTCCACAGCATTTCTAAATATTTGCAGAGAACCATTTCCTGCTTCAAGAATGACAAAAGTCTAACTTGAAGAGTGAACGTTTTAGTGCTGGTCAATTATTTCCGAAGAGTTGTACTTTGTTAAAATCCACACTCAAATATGCTACAACAACATTTTGAGCTTGGCAAAGTTTTCTCGATCTAGGAAGTTCAAAATAAAGCCTGAATGCTCCATCTTTAGAGCTTTCAGCGAGGGTCAGATAGCATAGTGGAACTATTACATAGGATACCATTCTCTGCAAGCAAGTGGTGGATATTAGACATAAAATTCTCTATTCAGGAGAATACAACCTGGCATTATCCTAAAATGTGCATGATTAGGTGAATGCATTCAGATAGAATAACATTTCCTCCTCAATTCAGCCTCTTAACCTTCAGCTGCCTCTAAAATGATTTCATTATTCAGATTTATAAAATTTAACTTATATCTGCCTCCTTTGGCTGCCAAAATTTTTCAAATTGTTGCTAGGATCTAGTAGATATTCTGGAGCCTAACTGTTGAGTTTCTCACTGCGGCATGAAATACCAGATACATTCACTCTGCAGACAGGAAACAACAGTTATCATTTATTCAATGCCTTCTATGTGTCATATTCTATATAACGCTCTTTGCAGATATCATCTCTTTAATTTTCATAAGACTTCTGTGAGTCAGAAATTATTTTAAATTTGTGCATACTCTGCTAGAGCCCCAAAAGGATACAAGACTAAGAAGATGCACTTAAATATCTTGTTTGAAGAAGTGTTTTAAAACTAAGAACAGTTAGATTTTGTCAAAAGCATACAGCCAAGGAGTAGCAGAGTTGGAAATTTTAGTCAAATAGATCCAACTCCAAAGGTCAGACTACATCCCTCACACCATCAATAGGAACTACAGCCAGCAGAAAAGTGACCAGGGACCCACAGGAGAAGTGAGGGTGGGAGCATAGATCATGAATGGGGAGAAGCAACTGCTGGCTGAAAAACACAGAACCAGGAGACAGAAAAACCTCTTGCTTATATGTAATTGATGTAGTGCCTCACAATGGGAATATTATTAGCATTTTGGATGAAACAATCCTTCACTGGACAGGACTGTACTCACATTGAGGGATGTTGCCTAATGCTTTCCCCAAACGCTTCATGCCAGCATCATCCCTCATCATTGATAAAAACACAAAACACCTAACATATTACCAAATGTCCCTTAATGAGGTAGGGCTGCTAAGAGAAAGTGGAACTATAGTCCTAAGCATTATAGGTAGTATTACTTTCCTCTTACAGATGAGGAAACTCCAAGTTCAAATGTAAGCCTTTGGAATGGAAACTATCAGTGAATAATATTAAATGTTACGCCCTTTCCCCAATGACACCATCATCCTAAGTGCCTTGACATTTCTCTTCTTGCCAAGGTAATAATCTCTTTTACACAAAGGTCATTGTGTAGACACATACACAGATCCCTAGCTTTCTAGAGCAGAACTTGGGTCTTCTGCATTCTACAGTGTGTTCTTCTCATTATAGGATCTCCAATAATCAGTTACTTAATTTTCAATTTAATTAATTAAAGACAAGATCCTAATTAAAAGCAACCCAACACAGGTCCACTTCTATTTGGGAATTTTAACAGGAAATCTGCATGAAATAGGTGGTAATCTGGGGCATATTAAATGACACATTTGACTTACGAGGGGATGATAGATTGAAGAAGGCATTGTGATGGTGAACAAAAGAAAGTCTTTGACACGGAAAAGACTTACGAAGTGATCATGCTTAGTTGGGCCAAATGGCTTGTGTTATTTCCAGGTGGAAGTATATTGCAGGGTTTCTGTAGCACCCTGGAGGTACAATTGGGAAGCAATTGGAGCAATTTGGAACATCTGTCTCTAATCAGCATGGCCCTGCCCTTGTCCATTTCTGTTCTTGTCCAGGAATGGTAGAACATGACCATGTCCTAGCTCCAAAGCCTCCACTATAGCACATGTTTCTAATGATTACTTAAGAAAGCAAGAGCTCCCAGCGAACACATCACAAAGACATGAAGTAAAAGGTAGACTCCTCAGAGTGAGCTAGATTTTATTAAAGCAAGGAGGGCAAGTGCTTGCACCCTCTCTAGGATATTTAGTGCATACTCCAAACCATCTCATTCCCCACTCAACTTTAACTCAGCCCCTTATTACCAGCCAGACTCTGATCTCTAGTGTTCTTTATTTATCATTCCTCTTACTCAGTCCTCCTTCTTTTCCCTCTGCTGGCTAGTCTATATTCTCCCACCACCACCACCCCAAATGCATGCTTTGCCCTTATCTGCCCTACTTTTGCCCTAGAAGCAAACTCCTATGAATGGCAGTTTCCAGGCTCCCCGCTCTCTAATTTGCAGGTGAGTACAGCTATTGAAAGATCCAAGCAGGAAATCATGGGTTAGGTAGAGAGAATGGAGCGGGGGCCTTATTCTCCACTGCTTCCTCCCTGGCTCTCTGATGTGGTCCAGGCAGTGGCTCTATACCTCTATTCCCTTAGGCATTTCTTCCTCTATGATTCCAGCTCTTACCAGGCTTTTCAGTTTCCTGTCCTTGCCACTTTAGACTCAGGGATAGTAATGGCTGTCAATCATTGCTAGTCTCAGGATGCCTTCACTTTTCTTGCCGATTTCCTTAACCCTGCCTACACATGGCTAAATGGTCTTCCGTCATTAAAAAAAATCTCTAAATTGAACACCTGAGTCAAATTTGTTTTTCTGTCCAGACTCTGACCAACATATCCACCCTCCTATTGCTGTCCATAGTGCCTTGGAACTACCTGTCTATAATCAGCAAATTCTACTTGATCCTTGGTCTCCTCCCAGAAGATTTACTCTACCATCTTATCTAAAAATCTACCTGATTCCTTCTGAGTTGATTTGTCCTATAGTGTTTTCAAGTGAACCATCTTTTATCTCACCTCTCATGTGTCTTAAGAGAGGGCTGGCTTGTCATTACAGCTTCTAGGTCATTATCCACCTCACACACACCAAAAGCAAAGGAACTCCCATTGCTTATAAAGGTCAGGCCATTCTGTTTTATCTCCATCACTGCCAATTTGTTGCTGTCATCTACTGACCTCCAAGTCAACTTCCTTCATTTATTAAAGCTTTTAGCTGTGAATTTAATTATCTTGCTCTCATTGCCACTGACATCAGCCTTAATTCAGTCATCCCACAAAAGTTCATTGAGTACCTGTTGACATACCATGTTCTAGTTGCTAAGGATACAGTGTTGAATAAGACAAAAAAAGGAAACATTTCTACTTTCACATACTTGTGTGTATGTGGGAGAGGTCCTTTGCGTGTTAGCCTAAACAGGGTCAGGCTGACTATGTGAAAGGCTCCCCCTAGAGTTGTACAACACAGTGGCCCTGTTCACCTCTCCGTTAGTCACTTTCCTCATCTCCAATGATTTTTCTTTCCACTTGACTTTACAAATTCACTTCCATGGGTCATAAGCACAGTGTTGTCACCAGGACCTGTACTTCATTCAAAATCTTTCATTTAAATATTGAATTTTCTGATCCCCATTTCCATCCTTGCTCTAGTGACTCTCCTGTCAGTTCTCTACCCTCACTAGACCTCCAAACTATTGAACTCACCACTTTCTCACTGTCCCTTAGGTTTCTTCTGTCCTTAGGACAGATGAGAGAGCTGAACCCAAGACTCAACATTAAGCCAGATATTCTCAAGCCAGCTGAAGAGGCTCCAGGTCATTGGTGCTGATGACAAGACTTCCTGCCTTTGTTTGCCAGGCAGCCTAGGGGTGATAGTGCTTTATGATGTTGTGAATCTCTTGTTCAACTCTTGGCAACTCCATTGCCTATGTAACCAATGCTCTACAATAATATCCTCTGCTTAAACACTTGAAGTCAGTTTTGTATTTTTCATTAGATCTTGACTAAAACAGAAATGCCCAATAAGATTGAAAAGATGTCCAACTTCAATAGTATCAGAAGGAAATAAAAATTAAGACCGTACAGCAACCAAATTGACAAAAAGTAAATAATAGTTCACATAGCTACAGAATTAAGAAACCTTTATACTCTTCTACTGGGAGTGCAAATTAAAATAACAAGTTTAGTTTGAAAAATTATTTAGCATTATTTTACATTTGTGGACATTTGCATAAGCAGCAGATATAAATCGTATTAGTAAGAGAAACTCTTGCCCTCAAGCAACAAAGTCTTTTACAATAATTAGCATATTTTTTAAAGTTGATAACAAAATACAAAGAAAAGAGATAATCCTAATGACCATAATGACCATTACTAATAATAAAGATGGCAAATTATATATATATGTAATATATATTTTCTAATTAAAATATTACAAGACAGTGGAAATGACTGAAATATAACTCCTTGCACAAAACATAGCTTATTCTTGGAAATATAATCTTGAGTAAAGAAGTCACTGAAGAATATACAGAATATCTACCATTTATAAAAAGCTGAAAAATAAGTGACATTAGACAACACATTGTTTATAATATATATATATATGGCATTATATATTATAGATTATTTTATGAAAAAGGAAGAACGAGGATAAACACAATGATTACCTGGTCTTGGTTACCATGGAGTTGAGTCAGGACAGGGACCCACAGGTGCATGGAAAGGCTTTGTTAATGTAGTAGATCTTGGATTAGTGTTTATTTAATTATTATTGATCATCAGACTATATATATATACACATACATGTATACACACGTACATATATATAAATCTTATAAATTTTAGTAAATTATACATACATATATACATACACACACATACACACACATATATATACAATTTTTCTTATTTTATACTACTAGTTCTCAGATTGGCCATTGGGAAGGATCAGCTCCCTAAGGTAGGTCTTTTTCATCTCAAATATCTTATAATTTCATAAAGCTCCAATATATTAAAGATGCATAATTCCATACCATAACTAGCCAGATTATTCCTAATCATGCTTTATCATTAGTTCACTTGCAAATCCCATGCCACCGAATATGAGAGACTCCTTCTTCTTAATGGTTACTTCACTGCTCTGTCCCTCAGTTCCTCTGAAAAATGAGGGACTAACATTATGTACCTCAGGGGGGTCTTGTGAGGATAAAACTGAGTAATTTAAAGAAAGCATTTAGCAATGTCTGGAATATAGAAATATTCAAAATACATGAAAACATTAAAAATTTTCTTAGTATAATATCAATATAAATAATGATGTTTTTATACAGAAACTAATTTAGAGAGAACACACTGTGATTGTTCCGTCAAGTGTGCATATAACAGAGTTTTTCTTAGAGGGCCTCATTACATGAGAAGGATGATTTACTCACATGATTATGGAGCTGACATGTCAGGTAAGCCATACACAAGGCATGAGCAGGACTTCTTGTTGCATGATCATGATCTTTACTTAAGAATTCCTCCAATACAAACACAGAACTCAGAAGGAAATAAGCTTGTGGTCAAAATTAAAGTTTAAAGAGAAGTAAATTATATGTCATTAATGGTAATGAAACTCACTGAAGTTCCATCTCTAACTCCAACAAATTAGGCATGAAGCTCAGCCTCTCTGGTCTTCCTTTCTTAATCTATATTACAGCTTAAGACTAAACTCTACAACCAAACTGTCAGAGATTGTATCCTGGTTCCACTGTCAACCAACTGTAGGATTTGACTTGATAAACTCCCCAAGTGTCAGTTTCCTTATATGTAAAATAGGGACAGCAACACATATAGTGGTTGAGAGGATTGCATGAGATGTTTTTAAAGGGTTTACCCCAGTAGCAAGAACATTTAAAGTGCTTAACAAATATTTTGACTGTCACCATTCTCTAACTTCATCACTGCAGGTGTTGAAAACCCAGGGCCACCTTTCGTTTATCTTTATACCTCTAGATCCCAACACATTTGACATATACATAGTGCATGTTCAATGGATATGTGTTGACTTGCATTCTAGATGGTCACAGAAAACCTGATGGAGTCTTTAAGTGTTCATGTAAAGGTTATCCGGAAAACTCTTCAGAGTTAATTTGTCCTGTACTCTTGGTAAAACATGGCTTCTATGGTAGCAAGAGGGGAAAAGT
Source organism: Colobus angolensis palliatus (assembly GCF_000951035.1). NCBI lineage: Eukaryota > Metazoa > Chordata > Mammalia > Primates > Cercopithecidae > Colobus > Colobus angolensis. Next base: position 2,461,742 of record NW_012115844.1, on the reverse strand, counting down.
CTATATTTTAAATGGTTTCATGAACTGCCAAGAACTGTTATAAAACAATATTTTGATGAGTTATACAGTAAATGAATCAGAAACATATGAGATTAATTTCCCTGAAAATACATGTGGGTTTAAAAATGAAAGGAAAGGAATGTTGGCACAATGTGCTATGCCAAACCCAAAATGTTAGAAAAATATTTTATGATATTAGGATGCACAAATCCTAAAAGCAGCTCAATTTGCTCATCTTTCAGTGGCCTGCTCCCAATGTACCTGTTGGGTCTGGTCTTCTATAGTGAGAATAAATAAAATCTAAACAAGAAATTTTAAAACCATGGTATAAGACAAGGAGCCAGAAGTTCCAAGTCTTGGGCCTGGCTCTGCCACTGGCTAGCTGTGGAAGTCTGGATTAATCACTTAGTCTTCTTGAGCTTCAGCTTAGGAAAACAGTCCATGACTTCAGACCTCACAGGATTGTTGAGAGTGCTGTTAGAATGGGAGTTCAGGAAGCAGTGATAAGCCCAGGATGACAGAGACCAGAACAAAAAGTAAGATTCTACCCTCAAGAGGAGGCAAGTATCCAGAGGATCCTATACCCCTGTGTCAAAGTGAAGCAGGCATGCACAAGATGTGTTCATGGCCAACTGTGGAGGAATCTTCAGCAAAAGTTAAGCTGAGTATCCATGGTGGATTGTAGTTCTTGTTCATCAATATCCTCAGTCCCCTTGTATTCTCTGCCTTCTACCACATCTAAGATGCAAAACCCCGACTCTACATGTAGGAGGCTGGACATCTCAGAAGTATGGTCGGCAACATCAGCTGGACCCACAGGGATCTTTTTCTGCTCTTCTGTTTTGCCGCTCTTTTTCATTATGCTAACTCCAAACTCATCATTCAGGTTTAATCCTTCTGCTAAAATCACTATCCTCTTATTTATGGAAAATCCGGGACCAATTAGCATTAGTTAACCAATATTAATCTCATCTATGTATCTACTTTTTCCCATACCCATTGGTATCGGTTATCTGTTTCAACGCAAAAAAATTACCCCAAAACTTAGAAGATTAAACAATAAGCTTTCATCGCATAGCGTTTCAAGGACAGAAATCGAGGACTGGCTTAGTTGGATCGTATTGGACATGGATGGATAGGGTCTACCATGGCGTTGCTTGGATCGTATTGGACATGGATGGATAGGGTCTACCATGGCGTTGCTTGGATCGTATTGGACATGGATGGATAGGGTCTACCATGGCGTTGCAGTCAGACTATCAACTGGGACTGCAGTTAGGTGAAGCCTTGGCAGGGCAGAGGGAGCTTCTCCCAAGCTCTCTCATGTGGCTGTCGGTTGGGCTATTGAGCTCTGGTTTTCACAGTGTAGGCCTCTCCCTAGGTTGTCTGAGTATTCTCATGAAATGGTAGCTGGATGTCCCCAAAGTGTTATGGACTCAATTGTATCCCCTCAAAAACTTATACTGAAGCCCTAACTTCCAACATGAATATATTTTGAGATACAGCCTTTAAAAATGTAACTGAGGTTGAATTGGGCTGTAAAAGTAAAGCCTAATCCAGTATGACTAGAGTCCTTATAAGAAGAGGAAGAAGCACTAGCATGCCTGTCCTAACAAAGTGATGACAGAGAGAGTACACCTAAGAGGGATGCTACAGCATTTTATAAACTAATCATGGAAATAATATACTACAACTTCTACCACATACTACTTACTGGTCACACAGATTGACATTCATGTAATTTCAATGGGGGCTACACTAGGGCGTTAGTACTGAGATGTGGAAATCATTTGGGCCATCTCAGAGACTTGCTTCCACAGCATCTGCACTCTCAACAAGATGTGAGCTCCAGCCACCTCGCTCATTAGAGAGGTTGATCCCATCACTTCTTGCATCCTCTTAGCTATTGTTCTCTCAGTCATCCACCTGCTCTGAACATGTGCTCACTCTCTCTCTCTCTACTGACTCTCCACTTTCGCTTTACAATATCCTTGTATTTGACCCACTATAGGCAAATCTTATGGGGCTCAGGAGATTACCACAACTAAGACTGCCTTTTTTTTTTTTCAAAGAAAATAGACTTAATTAACCCTTTAACAGATTTTAAGGCTTATGACACTTCTGAAAGAAAACAATTTTGCTTCCCTGTCCACAAGTAATTGAAGCCATAAGTGAACTAAATTTAACTAGGTAGGAATGGACAAAACAGAGGTCAGACATATCTGAAATGACTTGGTGCTAATCTCATTCCAACAAAGGCAATTGTATAGGACAGTGACAAACCTGCCTGATGAAATCAAACCTTTTGCAAAGAATAAACATTAAGTAAACAAAGAAAAGTAAGGTGACTTGGATGCAGGGCATGAATCAAATAATATGGATGTGCTATTTCAGTTCTTCATATATTTCATATATTCCAGTCTGCAAACACAGAGCCCAGAGTATCTGAAGAGCTAAAGAGATGATATCCCTTATTTCTCTCATATTCTTATGAATGTTTGTGATTAATACCTGATCGCCAAAGGTAATCTATGCAGACTTAAAATGCCTGATTTCCCCATTCTAATAAATAAAAAGTTATCTAATAGCTTCTCCTACTATAGCATTTCAACTACATCACCACTACTTTCTCCTTTAGTTTGAACTAGATAAATTGCTTTGCATGTAGAATGCCCCCTTCCAGCATTTCTCAATAAAACAAATGCTGTATAGCCCACCAAAGTCCAAATATTATTTATTAACTCATGCCATATTATTAATAGTTCTGGTGTGTCAATTAAGTATATGATCAGTGGCATTTTTCAGAAAAAAAAAAAACTACATTCACTTAGCCAAATAGAAGTTTTAATTTTTGCACAAATCAAGAAGGTAGGTATACCGTGCTTGATGGCTGATTCAGTGGCTTTGTTATTTCATCAAGGACACATGGTCCATGGCTGTTCTGCTTCATCATTCTGTGTGTGGCTTTTGTTTTCATGCTTATCTCACTGAGGTTGCAAAAGGGCTGAAAATGACTGCTTTGCCTCCAACATTGCATCAGGCTTTCAAAAAGAAATAAGAGGGGCAAAGGATAAAAGTCATGGACCATATGAGCCTAAGCTCTGTATAAGTTTTACAAAGTGATTTCTGGTTACATTTCATTGACCAGAACTCATTGCCATTACCACAAATTACCGTTGCCAATCAGGGCCACCCGCAAAGGAGTATGGCATTTTATTTGTTTTGTTTTGTTTTTATTTGATTTTAGATGTAAGCATTATTACTCTGAATGAAAATCAGGGGTCCATTGCTATCAACAAAAGAGAAGATGGATAGTGAGCAATTGTCCCACAGTTTCTACATCAAATAATGAGAAACAAAATAGTGAATTTGTATTGTGTCAACTCAGCTAAGCAGGAGCTCTGTTTCACAGAATCTCCTCACTTTTGAGGGTCTGGATTAGGGCGGGCCATGACAGAATTTTCAGCCAAGTTTGAAGGCAGAAGTAAAGCTTCAGCCATAATTTTTATTTTATTTTATTTTATTTTATTCTATTTTATTTTATTTTAAGTTCTGGGATACATGTGCTGAACGTGCAGGTTTGTTACATAGGTATACATGTCCATGGTGGTTTGCTGCACCTATCAATCTGTCATCTAGCTTTTAAGCCCCACATGCATTAGGTATTTGTCCCCTTGCCCTCCACCTGCCGGCAGGCACTAGTGTGTGATGTTCCCCTCCCTGTGTCCATGTGTTCTCATTGTTCAACTCCTACTTATGAGTGAGAACAAGTGGTGTTCTGTTTTCTGTTCCTGTGTTAGTTTGCTGAGGATGATGGTTTCCAGCTTCATCCATGTCCCTGCAAAGGACATGAACTCATTCTTTTTTGTAGCTGCATAGTATTCCATGGTGTATATGTGCCCCATTTTCTTTATCCAGTCTATTAATGATAAGCATTTGGGTTGGTTGCAAGTCTTTGCTATTGTAAATAGTGCTGCAATAAACATACATGGGCATGTGTCATTATAGTAGAATGGTTTATAATCCTTTGGGGATATACCCAGTAATGGGATTGCTGGTCAGGGCAGGCCACCAGGTGCCATTGTGTCAGTTGTCACTGGTTTGCTTGCTTCCCTTGTTACCATGGAGCAATAGCTGGGTCCACAGATCCTCTTTCCTTTCTGCCCTGCTGAATTCAGTCCCAGCACCAGATACTGAAGCCACAGTATGTGTAAACTGTATGGCCAGTTTATCCAATTACCTAACATCACATTTCAATGACAAACATTATATTCTGTGTTATTTCTAGTAGTTCATTTTATAATGAATAAATTAGCAATGACAAATGAATTCCTGATGTTGAAGCAGATTGAATGTTTCCTACCAAAATTAAAAAAATATAGGCTGGGTGTGGTGGCTTATGCCTGTAATCCCAACACTTTGGGAGGCTGAGGCAGGTGGATCACAAGGTCAGGAGTTGGAGACCAGCCTGACCAACATGCTGAAATGCCGTCTTTACTAAAAAATATAAAAATTAGCTGGGTATGGTGGCATGCACCTGTAATCCCAGCTACTCAGGAGGCTGAGGCAGGAGAATCACTTGAACCCAGCAGGTGGAGGTTTCAGTGAGCCTAGATCATGCCACTGCACTCCAGCCTGGGCAACAGAGCGGGACTTTGTAAAAAAAGAAAAAAATACATATATATCTTCTGATAATTAGTCAGCATGGAAAAGAACAAAGAGCACAGTTAGTGCAGTCAGGGAATTGGTTTATATCCCAAATCTGCAGTATTGTAAAAGTTTGACCTTGTGCAATGCATCCTCTTGAAGACTGGATTTTCTTATTTGTATGGCAAAACTAATTGTACACATACCTTTCAGAGTTATTGTGACATTTACTAATAATATATATAAAAGGCCCAGCATTCTATTTAGCAAAAAATAGATGTTCCAATAAGTGATGGCTGTGAATGCAGGGCCCTTTCCATTAATACCAGGAGGAAATAAATAAAAGTATATTTTTAACATTGCAACAGAAAGAGCAATACTCCATAAATGTAGGAAACAAACAATTAATTGTATTAGATGATGAGGGCATGGTAAAAGCAGAATATTACCTAAAGATGAATAGTTTAAGAAAGAACATTTCTCTTTCTCTCTTTCTCTCTCCCCTCTCCCTTACCTATCCACCCACAACTACCACTATTATAACTGTCCCAGTGTGGGGGTTTAACAACTATATTCCAGCTTTTCATTTAAGGCCATTTAATTGCCTTAAAGGTGTTTTTAAAAATCTTTAAAATCAATCAATAAACAGACAAATATCTTAATGAAAAAATAAGCAAATAAAATAAATGAAAAAACTCTCAGAAAAACAGTAATACAAGAGTTACATATTAAAATATGTTCATTCTGGGCAGGGAATATAAAAGAAGAGCCTGGAGCACTTTGTAGTGTCAGCAAATAAAAACAAATGCTGAGAAGGAAGGAAGGAGGGAAAGAGAGAAGGGAGTTAGGGAGGGAAGGAGGGAGAGAGGGAGGGAGAGAGGGAGGGACGGAGGGAGGGAGGGAGGGAAGAAGGAAGGAAGGAAGGAAGGGAGTTAGGGAGGGAAGCAGGGAGGGAGGGAGGGAAGAAGGAAGGAAGGAAGGAAGGTGGGTAGGTGAGGGCATATTAACATGACATAATAAGAGTCAACTGAAGGAGCTCCCAATAGTCAAAGTGGAAAAAATTTGAGCAAAATATTAAATAAAATAGAATCAGATGATAACACAAAGTATAGAATAAATATCCATGAGGCCATACTGATATAAATATACAAATGAATGAATGAATAAATAAATGTATAATAGACAAATCCCTCTTTCAGAAGAACTCCAAATAATTTATGTAGATACCTAGTGCTTAGGTAGATGAAGGGTAACTTATCTCTCCCTAAGTGGGGGGCTATTCATAGTGAATTCGTCCCAGTGAGTACCATATGGAAATGGAGAAAAACAGAGTAACTTTATAGTGCAGAAACTGACTAACATTACCTCTCCCAGGCGAACATGGTTAACACCAGCATTTATAAGTCATGTTGACAGCATGTGCCCTGGATATACTCCGATGAAAATAGCACTTCACCTCTCTTGTTGTGCAAATAATCCCAATGTAATAAGAAAAATACCAGACAAATCCCAATGAAGAGATATTCTGCAAATATCTGGCAAATATGCCTCAAAAGTGTCAGGGTCATCAAAAACAACAAAAGTCTGAGAAACTCTTAAGATGAGGAGGACCCTAGGGAGACATGACTACTGAGAGTAATATGGTGCCCTGGACAGAAAATGGGCCCTAGGTAAAACCTAAGAACATCTGAAAAAAGCACGGGCTTTAGTTAATAATAATGTATCAGTGGTGGTTCATCAGTTTTAGCAACTGTGCCATACTAATGTCAGATGTTAATAATAGGAGAAATAAGTGTCTGGGAATTCGCTATTTTCAAATTTTTTCTATAAATCTAAAATTGTTCTAAACTAAAAAGCATGTTTTTAAAAGATATTCATTCTCATTGTACTAAATAAACAGTTTTTTTAAAGTTATAATTTTTCCCATATTATACTAGCAAAAGGTTTTTAAAGGTACAGAAACTTAGTGTTAATGGAAAATGGATACTTAGTATACATTCACATAATTTTTCTACAGTGCATTTTGCATTAATAGTTCAATGAGGCATACACATTGATTCAGACATCTCATTTCCAAGATTTATTCCTGTGATGCTTAACATGCAAGTAAGAAAATATATAAGAATGTTTCTTGCAGTTAAAGGTTTATCAATTTGATAGTCATTAAATGAGGAGTGCTCCATCCGTATATCCAATATTGTATAGCCATTAAAATTATGCATTTGGAAATATTACATCTATATCACAGTTTCTATAAAATTGTAATGTGATTCTACTTGTGTAAATACACACACACACACACACACACAGGCATCTACATATATAGAAAGGGTAGTTGGGAAAATATTAGGGTTTGATAGTGGAAAAAAGTGGAAAATTAGATTATTATTATTATGTTTTTATTTTTAGTTAACTTTATGAAATATTACAATCTAATTTTAATGTTATAGTTTGTGTTTGTTTTTTCAATTTTTAGATTCTTAAGGAATATCTTATCCTGGTGAATCAGTCAGTAATCATGAACTTCCTTTTGCCTCTTAAGTTTAATGCCCAGAGTTAAAGGCGCCTAGATCCAGCCCCATACTCAGAGTAAAGCTTTTTGGAGTGGTTTTTTTTTTTTTTTTTTTTTTTGAGATGGAGTCTCGCTCTGTCACCCAGGTTGGAGTGCAGTGGTGCAATCTCGGCTCACTGCAAGCTCCACCTCCCCAGTTCAAGCGATTCTTCTGCCTCAGCCTCCCAAGTAGCTGGGATTACAGGTGCCCACCACCACACCTAGCTAATTTTTATATTTTTGGTAGAGACAGAGTTTCACCATGTTGCCCAGGCCGGTCTTGAACTCCTGACCTCAAGTGATCTGCCTACCTTGGCCTCCCAAAGTGCTGGAATTACAGGTGTCAGCAACCACACTCAGCTTAGCTTTTTGAGTCTTAACCAGCTGATTGGGGAACAAATGAATGCAAATGTAAACAGGAGAAAACTAGTCTTGAGTGGTTGAACAACTTGGACCAAGGTCACATTATTGATGAGTAGACTCACCAGGATTCAGGTACTGATCTACTTAATTTCGAACCTAGCTTTACAATCACTCAACGTTGTTCTGGAAACAGACAGATTGTAATTGCCTGTACTTGTTCAAGTCTTGATTCTGCTGTGGCCTAGCTGTGTGAATATTGAACAACTTAAGCATCTCTCAGATCTTCACTTTCATCATCTGTAAAACCGAGGAGGCCGGGTGCAGTGGCTCATACCTGTAATCCCAGCACTTTGGGAGGATGAGGCAGGTGGATCATTTGAGGTCAGGAGTTCGAGACCAGCCTGGCCAGCATATAGTGAAACCCCATCTCTACTAAAAATACAAAAATTAGCCAGGCATGGTGGTACACCCCTGTAATCCCAGCTACTCAGGAGGCTGAGGCAGGAGAATCACTTGAACCTGGGAGGCAGAGGTTGCAGTGAGCTGAGATTGCACCATTGCACTCCAGCCTGGGCAACAGAGCAAGACTCTATCAAAAACAAAAGAACAAACAAACCTGAGGTAACAACACCTACTTTCCAAAATCATGCAAGAAGAAAATACTGCCAGAATTTAGAATAGGTGCTTAATAAATATTTTTTGAATTAGTAGATGAACAAATGTAGGAACAATAAATGTTACTAAACAGAGTGAGATAACCAGTTTGTCAACATACTAGCTCCTAATTACGAAACATCTTTTACAAGGATTATTCACCATAAGATCTAGGACTCTATACATTTTGCTCACTGCTAAGTGTCCCTTTCTTATCAGTTTAATCTCCCTCAAAAATGTTCATTCTGTCTTCAATGCATATTGTAAACCATTTAAAAAGTAGGATTTTCTTCCTTGGGAAAGATACTATTCCTTCTACTTGCCAAAATAATACATATATTATACGGGTAGTTAAAACAAACATTTTTAAATTTTATTAAAGGAGTTTTACTGACTTCATAACTGAAATATAAGACATTAACAATAAGGATGTTTTGACAGTAAGAGTCTGTCAACATATCTAGAAGTATAATAAATCTAATATCTAGAAAATCCAGAAAAAATCATCATAGCAAAACTACAGTCCAAACACTGATGTGTCTCGTCAGCTGACTGAATATGACACATACCAAGAGAATGTCTGAAAGTCAGTTATTTTCTTATTTTTTAAGGCCGGTATCCGTCAATGACGCAAATGCAGCACAAGTAAAGGCATAAACATTAGTCTTTTTCATCAATTTAAAAATTATGAGAAAATAAAATTTTTAATTCAGTAGGGTCTCCAAAGACCTATTTCTTAAAACTAAATATAACCTGCTTTTAAAAGGGAACACAAAGATGCGAAACAAGGAAATGAATTAAAATTCCTGAACATTTAAACTTTCCTAAGTGAAGACTTTTCACAGACCTGATAGTGAGGGATGAGCTGCAACTCTGTGGTGGGAAGAGTGCTGGGGGTTTATCTATAACGACGATGGTTAAAATCCGGGACCTTCTTGACCTGTTCAGTGGTGGGTTTACATTGAAACTGTTATAAATTATTACAGAGGTGAAACCAAGCCAAACAGTCCAACATAAATATATCTGCAGACATGCTGGCTACTATATATTCTAAACACTGTCGGTAAATGAATAAACAGAGCTTTCTAAATCATTTAAGAAAATATATTTATTCACAAAATCAATAATTTTCAGTTTGAGCCTCTCAAAAAAAGAGAGACCTATTATAACTAATTTTTTGGAATCCGTAAATATCATGGATTCCCAAGCTGCTCCCTTCCTGCGATAATGGCCAGAACCTCACACTTCTCTAAGTGATGTGTGAATGTTTTTCAGTGTGGATACTTGACTAATCTCTACCTGTTGAAATTGTTCCACTGCATTACACAAGTTAAATATTTGAGCTCCACAATTTCAACAGACTGACTCTGCATCTGTATAAAGGGACAAAGAAGTATAATATGACAGTCTGATTTTCCTAGGGTTATTGGATAGCAGCAAGCCTGCTGCTGGCTTGCCCATATGGGTGAATCATAGCCAACCAGGGTAGACCAAATTCTGCGGTCTGGTTTTATTTGCCTAGTCATATAACTCAGGGCTTTAAGTCTGCACATTGTTGACCAAAACATTAATTGTGGCAAAATAGTTTGTGTCTGTACTGAAAGAGTAATACCAGGGTAACCCACATGTAGTGACCATGAATTAGTTAAAAAAAAAAAAAAAATGGAGGAAAAAAAAGGCATGAGGCTGTGTTTTGTTGCAGGGGAAAGCTCCTAACCTCTGAAACTAAAGTCACTGGGAGGTCTCATGTTGAAGACAGTTTCAATAGAAACGAGGTTGTTTTATGGGAGGGAGGAGGGGCTGCCGGTTAAAGCAATAGGTGCTTTTCTGGATAGTATTTATTTTCTCTTTGCGCTCCAGTATTAATCAATGTAAACGTCTTTCTCTGTCACTTGAGTTTCCCTATCTATTAAACACAGCCAGCTGGTGATAATCTGCAGCCCACTTTTCCTAAGGGACATTTGCCTTTGCTGGTCCCTTTAGTGATTGGTAAATTGATAGACTGATTTTGATATAATCAATGAACGTTAGACACAGGGGAGAAAACCAAACCCCAAAATGTCAAACTGAATGTGACAAAATATGGAAGATTTCTAGGGAGAATAGAAAAAGAGATCTCCTGAGGCAAACATATGAGTTCAGGATGAAGGTCTCAGCACAAGGATGAAAGTGAATGCTATTTTTTTTCTTCCTGCCTTAAGCATTATTCAGAATATCCACTTTGAAGCCAGGCTACAGAAAAAACATGCCTCAGACCCTATGTGTTGGTCCCATTCTATCCAGGCAGCCATCAAGAGAACATTAGTATACTAATTTAGGTTCCTGTGAGCAAGGGAGGGCAGTTTTTCCTTTTAAATGGCCCCAGGACTCCAAAGAGTCAAACAATTCCCAGGGCCCTGGCAATGATAACATCTGGTGGTGGAAGCCCAAGAGCTGCTGAGTAATGAGGATGGACTTCCAGCCCTGAATGTCTATCTCACCTATGGCTCTTTAGGGTAAGCTAATTGTGTTCTAATTGTATTAGTTTCCTAGTGTTGTTACAACAAAGCACCAGCAACTCATTGGCTTAAAACAACAGAGGTCTATTGTCTTGAAGTTCTGGAGACCAGAGGCTGAATCCCGGGTTGGCAGAGTTGGTTAGTTCCTACTGAGGGCTCTAAGGAGTCTGTTACATGCCACTCTCCTAGTATCTGGTGATGGTTGGCCATCTTTGGCATTCTTTGGCTTGCAGCTAAAACCCTGCAATCTCTGTCTTTGTTGTCACATGGCAATCTTTTTACAGTATGATTTTCTCCTCTTCATCTAAGGACACCAAACATATCAGAGTAGGCTCACCCCATTCTAGTACGACTTCCTCTTAACTAATTATATCGGCAATGACTCTATTTCCAAATAAGGCTGCATTCTGGGGTACTAGGGGTAGGACTTCAACATATCTTTTGGAGAGGGATAAAATGCAATTAATAGCACTGATCAATTCATATATTATGTTTCTTTCCATCTATAAAAACACTTCAACCTTAAATGCTAGTAATACTTTCAAACAAAATGTAATCCCATGTTCTGTAACACCCTTTCAGGAGATCTGTAAGGCCAAAACTATTTTTGTGTTACTATTAAGTTATTTGACTTTTTTATTCTCACTTCTGGGCAACTATACAGTGATCCTTTTCAAATTCTTCATAATATGTAATAATGTCATCACTCTGAGGACTAATGGAATGTGCATTTGTGTATTATATTTTCTAGAATTTTCTGATGTAGTGCTACAGAATAAATTTGTATACTTTCAGAGATAACTAGATTCATTCCTAGAACCTCTACTGTGCTCCTAATAGTTGTACTTGGTTGTAACTGCTAAAATCACTGTAACTTCACTATTGTCAAAAAAATTCTGAAATTTCCAAAATTTTTCTTATAATTATGTAAAACACAACAAGAAAGAGTACACAGTTGTGTACTTACTTACACTTGTATTTCAAGATCAATTCTTTGCTTAAAAAGGGAGATTACAAGACTATTTCAATCCACATCTAAACATTCTAAAAAAGAATAAAATGATTTTTCAGAGTTCTCTGACCAGTGCAAGAGAGGAATCTATACCAAAGAAACTGAGAAAACTATAATATAAAAAAAGTTTAAAAAACTAAAATAAAAAGTGATATTATAACAAAAAGTATTTTACTTTATTGTGTCTTACGCAACACATACTTTTTAAATAGTATTATGGTGCCAGTTAAATTGAGGTGCCATTTAGAGATCAATCATTCAGAATTTAAGAAAACCAAATATTTTAAATGAATGCACGATGAGCTCCTTATGACAACTGTCTGTTACAGTTTTTCAAACTAACATGAAACAGCTGAGCCAGGTGCAGTAATGTGTGCCTGTGGTCCCACCTAGTCTACTCGGGAGGATTCACTTAAGCCCAGGAGATCGAGACCAGTCTGGCCACACAGCAAGACCTCATCTCAGAAACAGACAAACAAACAAACAAAGCTATTGAAGCATCTTACAGGATAAATTATATATTGCATGGGCTAAAGGAGGACACCCAATAACTAAGAGCTTAATAAAACCATGTAGAATTGACATTTACAAATGCTTGCTGAATGAAAAGTCAGTAAAATAAATCATAGCACTACCACTTTCACAAGTTACAGTAACTTGTGAAATTAAAAATGTAGCTGCAAATATGAAAACTACGTTAGTCCGGGAGTGGTGGCTCACACCTGTAATCCCAGCCCTTTGGAATGCCAAGGCAGGCGGATCACCTGAGGTCAAGGGTTTGATACTAGCCTGGCCAACATGGTGAAACCCCGCCTCTACTAAAAATAACAAAAATTAGTCAGGCATGGTGGTGTGCACCTGTAATTCCAGTTACTCGGGAGGCTGAGGCAGGATAATCACTTGAGCCCAGGTGACAGAGGTTGCAGTGAGCCGAGATCAAGCCACTGCACTCCAGCCTGGGTGAGAGAGTGATACTCTGTATCAAAATAAAATAAAATAACATAAAACAAAATAAAACAAAATAAAACTGAGTGAATATCCTTTTTACATAGCTGAGTAGCAATTTTTCACCATTATATATTTGCAAGAAATTTTAAAAGAGGAAAAGAAGCCAGTGTCACTTAAGAATAACCTAGAAAAAGCACGAAAACATTAATTTTATTAAATCTCAATTTTTGATTATTAGCCATGTTTCAATATTTTGTGTGGTAAAATGTGAAGTATGCATAAAACACTTTGGCTACAGAAAGTCTGATGATTGTCTCCAGGACAAACACTGCTGCAGTTATTTGAGTTGCAAGCTGAACTACTGCTTTTTTGGTTTTGTTTTTGTTTTTCACAGAATGCCATTTCTATTCCAAATAAAAACTGACAAACTATATTTAATCAAACTTGAGTATTTGGCAAACATTTTCCTGCAAGTGAATGAAGTGAAGCTATCAAGTCAAGGTAAACAAATGACACTATTTGTTGTCAATAATAAAATTCAAGTTTTCGAGTCAAAATTAGAATTTTGGAAACCCTGTATCCTCCACCATGAGACTGAGAGCTTCTAAATACTTACAGACTTTTCTGATGAGGTTGGTGATGATACTAACAAATATAAATTTTAGTGTTAATTTAGAAAATCTAAATAATTCAAATAACCAAATTTTCAAGTATTGAACAATATTAAAAAATCAAATATGGGTAAAAGACCCATTCAAAAGTCAAGATAAACAATGGCTTTTAGTATAATAGAAAATCAATAGTTTATCAATATCATTTAAGATTACACACTAATCTTTCACAAACGATCCTTGGCAAGTTTGATATAGTACAAAAGAAGAACATCAATAATTTTTTGAAAAGCTGATTTTGAGTTCAACTATGTGTGTGTGTTTGTGTGACAGAGATTGAATTTTCTACATATACTTCAACGAAAACAATTTATCACACTGACTGAATGAAGAAGCAGACAGGAGAGGAGCTGTCTTCTATTAAATCAAGCATTACAAATGTTTGCAATGAAAAAAATAAAGTAAAAGGCTTGCAAAAATATAAAACGATGATTTTTAATAGAACTATGATCATACTTGTTGGTTTTGAATGTGTTAATAAGCTTTCAAAAACTCTCACTTTATATACCAAATAAAGATAAAAAACATCTTTTTGAGGTCCTCAGTATTTTTTAAAACTAAAAGGAATCTTGAGATCAAACAGTTTGAGAGCTGTTGATCTGAAAATCATTGATAATCTTTTTATGCTCCTTTCCCCTTCTCTTTGAATCCAGCTTGCTTTAAGTTAGGCTCATATTGTTTATTTCAAGATCATAGCTGGAAGTCCCTGCTAGTACAGTCCATGTGTGGGAGAACCATACTCTCTCCAGAATGCTTGATTAGAAGGCAACGGGAATTAGAGAAAAAAGAACAGACAGGATAAGAGGAGCAGGGAGGGGAGCAAAGAGAGAAGATTGGCCCAGTAAGCATACTCTCCTTCTCACCCTAATTCTCTCCTCCACAGTCCAGACACAGTAGGGCTAGTATCTGCCATGGCACGGAATTTCCAGGACACAGACCCAGCACTAAGGCAACATTTATTTTCACCCATTGATGTTGTCTATGTTCTGCTTGCTCTTAAATATTTTAAATACCATTCTGTCATGTGGCATCATTAGGAGGATTAATTACTACAGCATACGTAAAGTGCTAGCACAGTGCCTGGTGCATAAATATACTCAGTGAATGTTACATATTATTATCACCATGATTTCTTCACCTCACTTTTATGTCTCTGTCTTCCTTGACCTATCTCTTGTGTCATGACTATATTTTGCCCTATCTTTTCACACTGGGGCACTACCAGTCCTGAATTATGCAATGAAGACTGAAAACAACTTCAGCATATTCCAAAACAGTGGTTTGCTTTGAGATGCAACCCAACACCTTTCAAAGGAGCCCAACAAAGTGTGCGGGGCATATGCATACCTTCTAAGCATTGGCTTTTGTTGCCCTTTGCCAATTGCAAAAGGAAAAAGAGCAAACTTACAAAAATATCCCCAAGAGACTACTTGGTATTTGAACCTGGCTCAAGGCAAAAACTATGAAAAGCCCTGTGTGAAAATCGGTCTTTGGTGAGAGACTTCTGGCCAGCAAAGACTGCCTCAATACTCTTCATAAAGCAAACAAGCCTCTGAAAACCTGGCCACTCACTACTGAAGCAACTCAAATTCCAACACTAGGAATTTGACTTATTACTAATACAATTTCCTTCATGAGCAGATGTTGGACACAGAGAATATCCCAACCAGGGCAATTCAGATTCCCAATCCTTCCTATTTTACTTAAGCTGTAGGTGTATTTACACAAAAGTTTGGGCAGCATTAAACCACAGCTAGTCAGAGAGGTCCTGGATGCTCAGGAGTAACTCATCCTTCCCCACTTGAAAGGCATCTTTTGCCCAAGAATCAGCCAAAGGAGTTTCCGGTTCATTTGGAATCCAGGTCTCAAGCACAACATGGCTTTTTGCTTTTTAAATTTTTTTTCCCTACCTGTTCAACCAACAAGCGAGCTGAGACATTAAGTATTTTTCCACGGTTCTCCACAAATGCAAAATGTTGCTTCTGCTCGCATATAAATGAGGCCTTACTGTTTACAAAGAGCTCTCTTACCTGTTTCCTTATTTCATCTTTGCAGGAACCCCTGAAAGTGTGGTGGATGAAGGTTCCAGTTTCCATAGGGTAAAATAAAAACAACTGAATTTGGAGTCAAAAGAACTGACCTTACGTGCAGCTCTACTGTTAACTAGTTGTGTGGTCTCAAATCAGTTAGGATTTAGGTCAACTCTGAGAGACAAAAAATAAATCTAAAATAATAGTGGCTCAGATGAAATAGAAGTCTCTTTATTTCTCATATAACAGAGTCCAGAAGTAAGCTGTCCAATGTAAGGTGACTGAACGATCATAAGAGATCCAGCTTCTCACATTTTCTTAGTTATCTTAGCAGAGATGTGGAAGGGATTTTGTGAAAGAGCATTTGTATTTTTAATTCATAGAATATTTGCACCACTATTATACTGATCCTCAACATGCAGCCTCCACCTCATGTCTTAAGATAGTTGCTTGGACTCCAGGCCACCCTGTCCACATTCTAATCATCGGAAAGGAAGAAGAGTGTGCAGGGCAGCTGTTCTCTGTGTCACCACATCCACCTTCCACTTAACAAAATAGGCCTTCGAACTTAGCCATGTGACCACAAGTAACTTCAAGGGAAGCTGGGTCTTATTTCAGGCAGGTGCCCGGCTAAAAAATCACAAGTCATATAATAAAGAATAATAAAAACAACAACAACAAAACTGGATTTTGAGAGACAGCCAACAAGGACGGCTACAATCTCAAGCAAGTTGCATGACCTTGCTGAGCCTGTTTCTTCATCTGTGAATGCATGAATTTTTCACCCCACAAGCTGGTCCTCGACTGGGGCTGAGGCTGGCCTGACTGATCACCAGCCTTGGGACAGATGGTGCCTGAATCAGGGACTTTATTCTTTTCATATGTGAGCTTCTGAGGCATAAAGTACAGATTCAACTAGAACCCGGGCAGGAGAGTGGAGGTCCAAATGCTAAGCACTGAGTCAGGAAAAGAGGTATTTTTGGATAGGATGGAGATGGAATAAAAGTAAGCACTAAGAAGGTAAAATCAAACCACAGGTGATGTGAGGAGTTGGGAAAGAGAAGAAAGGACCAAAGTTATTGCCTCGAACTGCAGACATTTAGTAGCATTGAATATTTGTTTGTAATGGATGTTTGTTTACAGAGGTATGTTTCTGAAAGAACCAACCCAGTGTTAAAGTCCAGGGTCAGTGCAGGCAATGACAAAGATTACATGAAAATGTTTGCAAAACATCTTGTGAACTGTAAAGTGCCACTCACATGTAATAAAAGTAGTAGTATTAATAACTGATGTTATCTTACCTTTTTTGCAATTATAAGTGAAGGCAGTACCTTACAAAATCTCAAGTATCCCAAATGATTGTTTCTGATGATGAGAAATATTTTTCAGGTGCTCTCCCATCCCAAGCAAGGGAGGCAGCTCTGGACTGGAGTTGAGGAAAACTGATTTCCTGGCACAGCTCCACAACTTACTATATCTGTGGCCTTTCTGAATTATTTAGGCAAACTGAGCCTCAGTGTACCCAGCTATAAAATGAAGCAGTGTGTGCTTATCTCAAAAGATTACCTTCAACATAGATCCTGGATCCACATGTTAAATAAATATTAACAGAGTAATTTCTTTGTGTCATGTATTTTGCTAGAAGGCACTATCCAAACATAAAACGGTACGATGTAGTGACTAGGAGTGTAGATATGAAGGCAGGGTGCCCTAAATCCTGGCTCTGCCATTTGCTAGGTGTCTGATACTGGCCAAGTTCCCTAACCTCACCTTGCTGCAGTTTTCCCAACTGCAAAAGAATGATGATAATAATATATACCGCATAGAACTGTCATGAAAGTGAAATGGGTCAATGCATGTAAAGTGCTTAGAACACTACCTGGCATGCACCAGGTGTTCAATACATATTTATCTAGTATTATTACTAAGGTAATTGCTGTTGTCACAATAAAAGCAATTATCTAGCCTGCACGCATATCATTCTTACCCTTGGCTCCACCACCATATAGATCCTTCAGTGGATGTAATTTTGGGGCAACTATTACTTGCCAGGCAATAAACAAGGACTTGGGTATCTATCATTTATTTCTTACAAATAACACTGGAATTGTTGTTGTTGTTATCAGAAGAAACTGATGCTTTGTCTAAGCTCACACCTGGGATCTGAACCAGGTCTCCCTGACTGTAATAATTTTGTTCTTTCTACCTCAACCTATTTTTTTTTTATTTCCCTACCTGATCTTTGCTGATTATTGTTTTTCTGCCTTGGTGATTAGGAGGAAAGTTCTATTAATAGGAATTATGCTTAGTTGACCAGTAGCTGTTATCTATAGGATAAGGCCAGGCTCTTGAACATAACACTGAGTGCCTCTGTGGTCTGATTCTTGCCAATCAGATTGGCAAGATTCTTCCAATCTTTTCTCTTTTCCTCACTCTCTCCCACCACTTTGTCATCCATATACTCCCTTTGCCTCATCGAGCCCTTCACTGCTCTTCAAAAGACTCTGCCCCTCCTATAGCCAAATTTTTTTCTGACCTTGCCATCTATTTTGCCTTTAATGTTCTCCTTTTCTTCTGTTCATCCTAAATGATACCTCAGGCTCCTTTAAGACCCACGTCAGAAAGGAAACATCATGGATTACAGAGGCAAGGTGCAGTAAGCAATGACTTTGTAGAAACTCATTCCAGCTTAAGTATTAAGGAATAAAATAAAGATGATTTATTGATAGCCTCTCTACACTCTATAGAATGAGGGTAGGATTTCCATTCCTACCTTTCCTACAATGTATAAGCCTTCCCCCAAAATTTCCGACTGAAGTCTCATTCTTCAAATATTTATTGACCCTGGACTCTGTTCCAAGCTTAAACTAGAAAGAGCTGACTCTCTAGAGGGGCAGTGAATACAGACCACATCCCTAAACATGTGCTATTATTCCTCTTCCCAAATGTAGTTTGAGTATTTATCAAGAAATTTGCATTTGGAACCATAGCCATAGATATGATTGAATATAGCAGTTCAAATCATTATAAATCAATGCTGCCAGAGATCTTCTATGCATCCTACTTCCTAGTTTCAGTTCAGTTTTCTCAAATTGTTCTTGAAAGCATTAAGTGCAACTGCAGTGGATCTCTTTGGGCTGAGCTACATATTTCTGCTACAAATATGATGTTCTACTTTGTCACACGTTAACTCCAAATAACCACATGTAGCTGACCTCATGCCTGCTCTGGGAAAATGGGAGAACTGGGCTTGGTGCATTTGCATTATGTGTCTTGGAAGTGAAATAGACAAGTGGAGGTAGTTTTGCTAGTCCTTTTGACAAAGGATGTCTCTGAACTTTTGAAGAACAGTTTTTAAGATCCCACATTAGAGTAATATCTTAGCAGAGTTATAGAAGGGACTTTGTAAAAAATCATTTGTGCTTTAAGGAATATTTGCACCATTAGACACAGAAACAGGATCTCAGTAAAATGTAAGCTTCATAGGTGCTACAGAAAGATCACAAGGATGGAGCTAGACCTGAAGATAAATTCCAGCTTTGCGACATGCTGTGCAGCTTTGGGCAAGTACCTAAACTCCACTAAGTCTCAGTTCAATCAGCTGTAACCTGAGAAGAGTAATAATTTCTAGAATTTGTAGATGTTAGAGAAGCTATAATTATTCAAAGACATTATCTAAGCTACTTGCCTTGGAAACCAGATCCTTAGAGATAACTGAACATATAAGTATAAGGGACTGTGACAGAGAGAAGAGAGCCTGTACTGTGAATGGCAGACAGTCTAGCCAAGGGTGAGTTGGACCTCAAATCCTGGATCTAGGCCTCTGCTCTGAAAGCCAAGTGATCTAGTCTATGACAGCCCTAGAGGTGATCACTTTATGAAAAACACACGAAAACATACAGAAGATGGAGGCAGACAACAGAATGCTACTGTAACTGGAAATATGATCTTGAACCATATCTCAAAACTGTGCTGTAAAAGAGGACCTATTCTGAAAATATCCTCATTGGTAGATATTTCAAAACTTCAGTTGGGTTCTAGGCAGGTGCTGGAGAAAGCTAAAATATCTTCTCAAGAAAATGGGAAAGTGTGTGTGCGTGTGTGTGTGCTGGTGTGTGTTTCTCCAGGTAGGTATGCGGGCAGGTCTAAGACTGAAGGAGTAAGAGAATGGGGGAAGGGGATTTCAAAGAAGAACCCACTAGGATAATGAAAGGAAACAAGGATACCTAAAGCTCAGTTTAATGTTATTTGCTCCTCCCTAAAGTCCCACTATCTCAGAACTTCAGGGAAGATCACATGCCTACTCTTGCCTTATATATATTGGATAATTTTTGTGTGTTTGTGAAGAAAAGAGGTTGATTTTCCTGGATCAATGGCTGAGAAGATGTAAAGGAACAATTAGAAGATCCAAAGTGGGGAAATTTAGCAAATTAGAACCAAAGGTAATCCTATGAATGTAAACCTGCCCTCTCTGCCTCAGCATGAACTCATGGAAATATTAGAAACAGCATTAAACTTTAAATGAAGCATGACATGGGAGGCTGAAACAATCTTATCTAGATTCCAAGGGATAGATGTAAGTGTAAAACTTTAATCAGGAAAAAAAAATGTATTCCAGGCATTCAATTATTTGAAATCTTCATGATGAATGCCTACTTTCAGCCATCACTTTCCTTACAAAGCTAAGTCCTAATCAGAATTTTACTTAGGTGAGTAGATCAGAATTATAGAAATGTAATAATCTTGGGAAAAGGTATCCTCTAAGATATTTTCTGTTTATAAAATAGGGACGACTTTGGCAATTTAAGAATGACCTACCCAACCTCTGTTGACCAAGATTCCCTGTCTTCCAGGCAGTGCTAGAACAAATTGACCAGGTCCTTATCTACATTCTCTTGAATGTACTAACTACACATATTCAGACCAACCTCAGATGGTATGTTTTCTCTCTTGGAGTTTATTAGTATCATTGCCTGTGATTCAACCTTATTGGGCAGGTGTAGCCTAGTCTTTGTTAGGTCCAGAGCTACCTCAAGATTGAATAACCTCCTGAGGCTTTTCCACTCTGTTATTTTAGCCTGGTTCTTTTAGGGCTAATTTCCTCCATCATGTGCTGACTTTGTAGTTGAGCCTTCAGAAGGTAATCTTGTGTTCCTTGTTCTGAAGTCCTTAGAAGACAACTTGCTGTAGCCTTGAAGATGGAAAATAAGTGTAATAAACTTGGCACCTAGTTGATATTCAATAAATGTTAATTCCCTCTTTTACCTTGGGGTATAGAAGACCTTTGCAATCTATTTACGAACAAGTATTTAATAAGGGCTGGCAGAGAGTAGTGAGTTAATAACAGTGGCTGCTATGTAAAATGTATTGGCAAAGTGAGTTGAGAACTTTTATGCATTTTTTTGCAGAACACTAATAATGTGGATATAACTTGGTTTAATTGAGAGGAATGCAAAGGATGTTGATTATAATGGCAGCATATCTATGCAAAAGGCTCTAGATTCCAAAAGTTATCTGGAATCTAAACTCTTGAGTTAGTACGAACCTATGGAAATAAAGACTTGTTAAAACTACTCACACCACCAATATAATATATTCCTATCATACATTTACCTTCACATTTGTAAAATCCTTGAAGTGAGAAACCATGTCTATTCCAAGCATTCAGCAGTGCCTGCTACACAGTGATATTCAATAGGTGTTCATGAAGTGTGTGTTGAATGCACAACTGATCTTTCCATTTAAAAAAAATCACCTTGTCAATTAAACAATGGTATCCACTTTATTTTATTACTATGTAAATATTCATACCTCTTGCTGCATTTCTTTCTAGTGGCCATTATTTATCATCTTTAAATTTGAATCTTTTGTAAAATAATGAGGAAATAAGGTGTGGCTGGCATGGATAGAGGTTTATCCTTTGGGTTGAGGTTTTAAATTTTGTTTTATTTGGGGAGATCTATTTGAGATTTTAATACTAAAATATTTTCTAATTGTCAAAACAACCCCAGCAAACATAGTATACAAAACACAAAGTAAGCATAGACATTTGCCTAAGATAAAATTCTACTGAACTCAGGGAATCTCTGTTTCACTTATTGTACATGCTGAGGCTGCCGGAACTTCATCCATGTTCACTGAAGAGAAAGGGCAGGGTCTTCCCATGAGTTATGGAGTGGTGCTAAGCAGCTAGCACAGAAAGGAAAACAGAAAACAAACACCAGGTTCCTGGTAGAGTGAAAGGAAAACAAATGTGTATTGAACGTCTACTTTATGTCACGGGTTGTCCGCAGGATGCTTTTCTATGACTTAAATCAATCCTATAAGAAAGAGATTTATTATTTTCATTCTAGAGAAATATAAACTGCTTTAGTTAAAGTCACATAGCTACTAAGTGGCTGAGATTTTTATTTGGTCTGTCTGGCTCCAAACCTCTGTCTTTTTATACTAAAGCAGTATTTCCCATGTATTTCTGATTCACAAAATCACCTGAAGCACTTGATAAAAATATACATTTGCAGGTCTCTGTCTAAGAGATCTCATCTGGATAAGTCTGGGTTAAGTTTGTGAAATTTTAACAATCACACCAGGTGGTTTTTTTGATCCAGGGAGGTCTGAATCCTCCACCTCACCATTCTACCTTCCAGAGATATCCGAAGTGTCAAAAGATACAAGAGCTTCAAAATAGCCCCAAGAGAGACAAAGCGCTAAAAGACTTTAAATATCCCCACCATCATCTCCCTTCCCCTTCATCCTTTCATCTCTCCATTTCATTTTATGAACAGTAGACATATATTCACAGCATGTAACCTCAGCTTAAAGCACCCCTTTCAACAGATTTATCCCACCAAGCCTCTCCTATATGAAAATTATGAAATCTGCTCTGGAAAGAGCTCAGTGTTGGTTAATTTCATTCTAGAAAGTCTAGGCAAAAAAACAAAAACAAAACCAAAACAAAACAAAACTAGTCAAATGATTTTCCAGATTAACATGGTTTGAATGAACCTGAAAGTTCTCTCTCCTAGCTCCCTCTCCCCATTTCTCTTTTGAGTTCTCAGTGTCTGTTAATGCATCTCTGTTTCTCTGTAAGTTGTAGGCATACTCTAAAATACCTGCATCTTGCCACTAAACTTTGTATGAGTCCTCACTTATGAAGACGAGGCTTCCAGGATTCCCCCTCTATAAACAGATTATTTTTAAAGAGTCAATTCTTAAGCCAGTATTTGTAAACCATTTTCCTTCAACTCTAATGACAGAAAAAAGTTACTTGTGCCCCTGGAAGTTGTGGAAACATAACCATAGCATCCTACAAAAAGCATGGAATTCATTTAAACTTATTTTTAATCTTAAAATTTCATGTGAATTTGTTTTTTAAATGATGGACATAATTTAAAATTTGTCCATGTTGATTTTAATATAAGAATTTTATTTTTCAATGTCTATGAATTAACTATGTGCATATGTATGGACATCTATGGATGTGTGTGTATGTGTGTATGTGTATAGCTTTTCTGAAGCTTTGCCATCCCTGTGTACAGATGAAAATGCATAGCATTCAATAACCACCACACATTAACACTTCAGCTTAAATAAGTTTACTTGATTAGTTAACTTCCCCAAAATAATGTGACCCAAGATGGAAATTCCTTAAATAGGAAATGGAAAAGAAAAGGCCCAAACAATGGTATGGATTTGCACATTCCCTGAGGCTGATTATCAAATGAAAGATACCTTATTGTTGACTAGCCAATTTGAGTAGAAATATCACTTCAAATCAGATCCTGCTTTTCAAGTCTCTCTCTTTCTCTCTCAACTTCAGAGTGAATAAGCCCAAATTATTTATCAAACAGCATGTCACTTCCACATTCACTGTCATATGTGATCTTTACATTAACTTTATAGAACTAACAAGGCAGAAATTGTTCTCTGAATCTGACAGAAAATAAAGAAGGAACAGCAAGATTATAAGATTTACCTAGAATCACACAGATCATTCTAGTTTCCATTTCTCCATATTTCTTCCACGACATATCCAGTAATATCTTAGACATTTTCAGAAATATTAGACATATTCAGTAAGTTATGGCTGAACTGAATTTATTATTCTAACATAAGATTGGGAGTGCAAAGCTTAGATTTGCAGCTCAATTCTTTCACTCTTCTTAATCTGGTGTCATTATAAAAACATAAGTTGCATTGCAAAAAATACTAGTAATTTGATAAATAATATTTAAGCACCTCCTTGCAAACCAGCTTTCAGAGTAAAAATATAAAATTGTGCACTGCCCAACTAAAAACAAAAAAAAAAGGCGGAAACCCTTCTTTTTTTTTCCTTAGGAATTCAGGGGCTTTTTTTTTTTAAGTTCCAAAGGGCTCAACAGAAGTCAATATTTGTAAATATTAACCTTGTAAGCAAGCAAGGTTTGAATCTCCTGCTGCACCATTTTTGAGTAGTCCAATCTGATAAGAAGAATTCAAATTGGATTGTGATCTGTCTTAAATGAAACGCTACATTTACATCAAATGTGCTCTTTAGTCAGAATAGACAAAATGGTAATAAAAAAAGAGTACCATTCAGCTCAAAGAGGCCTTGACTCTTCATCATCCATCAGGCAAGGTGAAAAGCTCCCTGAAAACTCCAGTGAGATTACATTTAACATAAACTTCCTGAGCTGAATTCCATTATTGCTAAAATAACTAGAAGGGAACCATTTAAATATTTTCCTGAATGCCAGTATGGGGTCTTACTCAGCTTCTGACTAACAACATTTTGAGAAGAGTTCATCCTCCCTCAAAGTGTGAAGAATTGCTTAAGTTTTATATATAGAAAAAAAAATTTTTAAGTGTTATTTTAATCTTCCTGCTAATGAAAGATATCCTGATAGAAGTGAACCACTGCTGCTTCAGATATCCAGCAATAGACATCAGTACTTCCAAGGAAGTTCATTTCATTGTTGGACACAAAATTATGTTGGAAAGATACAAGCCAGAGTGAAGCGAAAAACTGTGAGAGCATACTGCAGCCCCCAGCCAGGGAAAAGAAATGGGTGAGAAATTTCTCAGAGGCTTCTTGCAGTCAGGTTTGATAGGGTCATGGCAAAAACTGTTAACAGTCCAAACATCTGCTAGAAATCTCATTCATTTAAGAGAAAAGCATGCAATGAATTCTTAACTCATTCACTGATGATTTTCGCTTTCAGAATAGAGAGGAAAAGTCAGAATATTTGGGCATTATTCTTACAAAGATATTACTGGTCATATGGAAACAAACTTGAAGAAAAAAGAGTGCATTAAATTAAATTTCATGTACTTGACAAAATCAACATGGTGCAGAATTGGACATAAGACAACTCTCAAAAAGACAAGACTAAAACAGTTGTGCCACTTTGTGGTATTCGTTTGTTTATTTGCTTACTCTATTACCTTATTACTATTTGCTATTTATTGAACACCTACTGTATGTCAGGCTCTGTGAGGTCTCAGAGCATAAAGATAAATAATAAAGTCTCTGCCCAAAGGAGTTCGTAATATGGCAGACAAGACAAGACAAATGAATCAAGGATTCAGGCCCGTGATGATAAATTTAAAAAGAAGGTTGCGATCTCTTGACTAGTGTTCAGGCATGTGAAAGCCTGATAAAAGTGGTTGGGGGTATGGAGTTAATTAACTGCTTAAAAAAAGAAACTGACCAGCCTCCAGCTGGGACTTCAAAACTAAATCAAGAGAGAATTTTATAAAACCATGTTACACCCTTATGCCATCTCAGAGCAGTATAGGTAACTCATCATAAAATGCATGCTGTGCTGCAGTTGCTTATTACGTCTCCTCTGTTTTCTACCTGATTAAACTAGCTCTATGAGGGCAGGGACATCCCTAGCATCTGGCACATACAAGATGTCTGATGAATGTTTTGAATGAAACAGAAGGGCATTTAAGTTATGTTTCAAAGAATGAAGAGGAGTTCCCTAAAAGCAGATGACTGGGGTAAGAAACCAAAGAAGAAAAAAAAAGTAGACCAGTGCTAGAAAATGTTTTGGAATGGCAAACAGTTTAAGGTTTCTTAGCTTACCATTTAGGGAGAAATATCAAGATATAATGAGATTAGAAAAAAAATTGAGGTAAAATGAAGGAAAACATGATGTGTTAGTGTAAGAAATTTTAATTTTATCCTATTTGAAATAGCGAGGCAGGAAGTTATAGCACAAGAAGATGGCCAGACAAGTGAGTGCCATGGGTTGCTTTTCAACATGGAAAATAAATATGAATGATAAGATTTTTCTTACCATAAGCAATGTCCCATGTTAACTGGCACCATTCTCTCTAAGCACAAATGCTTTCACCTCTAGAGCCAGCCTTCATGTTCTGTTTATGGCTGGGTCCATGATGAAACACAATGATATGTAGTTATGACCTACATAATATGCTACAAAAAAATCCCTCAGCTATTATCACCAATAGATTTCATCTTCTTTTTCACATTTTTCCCCATGTCACATGAGCAGATGAATTAAAAAAAAAAAAAAACCATATAGAAGTATATGCTTTTCCAAGAATACGTAATGCCTAAAATATAATTGCTAAAGTCATAAAAGGTCTGGTCTCCAAACAAGTTATATTTATCTAATGACTGTCCAACTGTCTTTAAATTGCTGTTTAATAACTACCCTGTGCTCTTATTAAGGAAAAACCATACATGGTGTGATATTGTGTTATGGTTTATTATTTTTATTCAGACACAGACATGACACCATAACATTAAGAAGTCATGTCTTTGGCCGTATTCAAATAAATAATATACACTAAAAGCCACAATCTGTGAAGGATCGCAGGGTTTCCATAAGAAAATGAAAATGTAGATGCAGACATCTGATTTGCTCAGTTCCTTCACAAGATCCTTGCAGCCTGTTCCATGTGGGACATAAAGAGCTTTTGTGACGCACATGCTGTGCATCACAAATGGAGAGGCTGGCCAAGAAAAATATACAGTAACCAGAAGAATAAACCCAGGATGAAAAGCACAGAGGTAGCATCAATAGATGTCTAATATGCCATTGGCCCCATCTGGTTAGAATCACATCATCAGAATCCGAGCTGGAGTAGACCTTCCAGGTCATCCCTTCCATCCTCTTACCAACACAACAATCATCTTTTTGAGGACCAAGTCCAGTTCAATTTCACATGTCTCAAGAGACAAAAATTCCACAGATTCTGGAAGCAAGATATTTACCATATTTAAAGAGCCAAAAGTAGACATAGTAGAGATTTCAGTCAGTAAAAAAACTGTATTCAGCCTTTGAAACGTAAGTATAGGTTTTTTAAAGTAAAAGTTCTCTCAATAAAAGACAGCTTAAGGCAGAGGGAGAATCACAACTGAGATGGAAAGAAGAATTGCTGTGAGCTGTTAACAAAGATTTAAGGGAGCCTCAGAATTGTTTTCAAGGGAGCTTTGAGAATCAGTCTAGAAAAATTCTCTGTCAGGGTTCAAATCCTTCCTCCATGCTACAGAGGACAGTGGAACAGTTGTCACCAGGAACTAGCTAAGGTGTGGAAAAAAAGAGGTGAGCTGAAAGTCAAAGCTGTAGGTTTTTTTTTTTTTTTGTTTGTTTGTTTGTTTTTGACAGTCTCACTCTGTAGCCCAGTCTGGCGTGCAGTGGTGCAATCTCTCTGCAACCTCTGCCTCCCAGGTTCAAGCGATTCTCATGCCTCAGCCTCCCCAGTAGCTGGGACCACAGGTGTGCACCACCATGCCTGGCTATTTTTTTTTTTTTTTGTATTTTTAGTATAGACAGGGTTTCACCACGTTGGCCAGGCTGGTCTCGAACTCCTGATCTCAAGTGATCCACCCATCCCGGCCTCCCAAACTGCTGGGATTACACGTGTAAGCTACCACGCCCAGCCTCTGTAGGTTATTATAGATAACAGAAGACATTTGGCCTTTGGGAGGCGGTAGGGAGAGGAGGACGATGGCCTACTAAGAGAAAGCCTATGTGAACAGCCAAGAGGCAGAATCAGAACATGTATTAAAATTTTAAGAGTCTGTCTGAAAGTAAGATCAAAGGCAGCCTATGGAGACAAGAGTTTGGGAGTGAGAAAATAAGATATAGTACAAACAGGTTTAGGCCAAAAGGAATGAGGAATTTCTAAATGGTTGTCTTTAAGAGTCATTTTTTGTTCAAAAGAAGTACTATGTGTCTAATTATATGTATATAATTATATGTATATACGACAGATAAAGCGGAGATATTCTGGGTGAAACATGAGACAGGATTGAATGCGTGGGGAATGCTCTAGGCCTCCTGCTCAAATCCGCCTATTTCTATAGAGGCCCTTGCTGCAATGCTGTGGAACTTCCAGGAAAAACACCAATTCTCAACTGTAGAATTAAGATTCCATTATATGAGTATTCTGTGGTGGAGCATGTCAAAAGGGAGACGTTAAAGCTCCTGAATGAGGAATTCTACCCGCAGAACTCAGAACTTGCTTTATTGAAGGCAACGTTCTATCACCTTTCACATCCATGTGACTCAGTATTCTTCACAAATGCCATAATCATGTCTGTCTCAGCAGAGTATGGGATGTGCGGTCTGTGAACACTTTCTGTGGCTTCCTTTTATGTACCAGTAAAGTGAGACAGCCCAGTCTAAAGAGTTCAAGGCAGGAAGTACAGCAAGGAGATAGAAGGCAAATAGTGTGAAAAAGAGATATGAGAGAATCGCCAAACCACAATACAGGAAAGGAGTAGAAAATAAAGCCAGAGTAGGTAATGAGACCCTCAAGGATGAAACTGGGTACTGATGGTATAACCAACAGTGCTATTTTCTAAACCAAAGGTGCATACCATCATTTTCTCTTGTTAAGAGAAATGTTTTGTTTGGAAAATACACTCTCCTCCATCCAGCCTTGCATTTAACTAGACCAGTCATAGGAATTCCATCCCCCTTGCAATACTGATTAGGAATACGATGCCATCATGGCCAAAGAAGAAATGTGAAAGGGGGCTTCTGTAGAGAATTCTCCTGCTCCGATAATGGCGCAGCTGTGATGAGATGGCCTTTCTTCTTATCTTAGATATTCTGTCTAGACACCTCGAATTAAAGAAGTCATCTGTGACTCAAAAGGAACATATGGGGTGACAATGTTGACACAAACATCTTCCATCCTTGATGTCAAAGTTGCATCACTGAATTGCCCAAGTCCCACTTTGGGCTCCTCTTTAGAGAAAATATCAGTTTTTGCTTACTTCCTGGGTAAGTTAAGAAAAAAGTTTTCTTTAGTGGTAAACTAAGCATCCCAATTGATACTGGAAGGTAGAAAGAAGCCTTACACCCTAAGTCACGATTGCTATCCCCTGAGCATTTCTTATACATATTGCTTTGTACCTGTCACTGAACTGAAACTTTTTTTTTTTTTTTGGTCACCCAGGCTGGAATGCAGTGGCGCGATCTCGACTCACTGCAAGCTCCGCCTCCCGGGTTCACCCCATTCTCCTTCCTCAGCCTCCAGAGTAGCTGGCACACAGGTGCCTGTCACCACGCCTGGCTAATTTTTTGTATTTTTAGTAGAGACGGGGTTTCACCGTGTTAGCCAGGATGGTCTCGATCTGCTGACCTCGTGATCCACCCGCCTCAGCCTCCCAAAGTGCTGGGATTACAGGCGTGAGCCACCACGCCGGGCGGAAACTTTTTTTTCTTCAAGCAACAGATATTCATTGGGTAGAGAAGGACCAAGAAATATGATGGAAGAGAAACATGGGCTGGTTTTGTAAGATTAAGTTAAAACCTTCCTCCCCAATTTTAAGTGAAAAGTTTAAATATTTATGCATAGTGGGCAATATGGGAGAAAGAAAACTTTTTCCCT
The DNA here is from genome assembly GCF_000951035.1 of Colobus angolensis palliatus. Classification (NCBI taxonomy): domain Eukaryota; kingdom Metazoa; phylum Chordata; class Mammalia; order Primates; family Cercopithecidae; genus Colobus; species Colobus angolensis. Next base: position 2,432,511 of record NW_012115844.1, on the reverse strand, counting down.
GGGGAAAGCAAAGTAAATGAAACAATGCCTGTGAGCTTCTTGAGACCAGGTACCATGGTTTCCCCATTTTGGGGTATCCAATACTAGCAACATGCCTGCCGCATGGTAGGTACTCTGTAAATGCAGAACTAATTAATTGAAAGATATCAGAGATCTAGAAATTAATATTTATTCTCAGATTCATTTAGGCATTTCCCAGTTGCTTATAGTATGTTCGTGTATGGGCCTACATTGGTACCAGGAACTAAATCTAAACGTGAGAACTTGTTAAGCAATAGCTGCAAATGTGGTATAGCCATGGAAATTTTAAAGCAGAAACTGATGACTGTTCATTAAAATTAAAAGCTATATTCAGCTTCCCAGGATAGTAGGAAGAGTCACAATGAATGAACCTAAAGCCTATGTGCATGAACATTACAACTCAAAATAGTTTGATGTGTCCTCCTTCCTATGGTCCTTCCAACAGTTCTGAACACATGTTAGCACAGATTCTTCCCTTGTATGGTTTAGGGAGGTGGCTGAATTCTAGCCAACAGATGTCAGTGAACTTATGGGGTTCATTGCTACATATAGCTTTTGAGAAGCATTCCATTTCCATATTCTCTTTTCACTGTCCTACCAGCAGTGATGAGAGCAGTGAAACTGTAGGGAATGTCAGAACCAAAAACTAGAAAGTTTCAAAGACACAGTAATTCATAGACAATCTTTGGGCCTATGAATTACTGCAATGAATAATCAATGCCAACCAGAAATACCTGCATTGGGATTGATCTGTTATATATTATGTCATTATTTTGGTGTCATAATTTAGCCTATTTTAAGTAATACAACTTGTATCCACCAGTTTGGCTTATGAGCACAATACAAGCTTTGTCAACATCTCAGAATGATAGGCAGAATGGTGTCAACAAAAATCTGCAATTAACATGAGTGTGCTTTGCAGTTCACAATGCTTTGACACACACTAGCTTGTATGGTCCTTCCCACAGCCCCAAGAGACAGGCAGGGTAAACATTAATATCTTCATTTCAGAGGTGAGAAGGTCAATGATCAGGGAAATTAAACAAATTGTCCAAATATAGTGAGTGCTAGACTTAGAATTAAAGCATGAGTCTTTTGATTCCAAATCCTTTGCTTTTCTCATTGTAATATTATGAATGTCTGCCTCTGTATAGAATATTTTCATGACTGATGACTTTGCAGAAATTTCTCCAAGGGATTAATACTGGAAGGTATTAAGTTCTTGGAAAACTCCATTTGCTTGAGTTCTAAATATGGAAGGATTTATTAATCCAGAGGATTTAGCAATGAGACGGGATCTAGCACGGATTGGTTTTCTTTGTAGGCTCTCTCAGTGTCTCCGACTTGGATGGCGCCTGCAGAAGTTGTTGAGCCCACTCTCCTTCATTGAAACAAAGACTTCTCTGACACATCCCTGAGAACTGATCAGTCAGCCTCTGCTTGAACACCTCTAGTGAGGGCGCACTCACTATTTTAAAAGCTTTCTCCATCTGTTATTATGGTAGGCAATGCGGCCTGATACCCCCAGAACTTTTCTGGTTTTAAAGCTGAAAATCCCACATCCTGCAGATGCCCTGGGTCCTGAGTAAACAATCAGTGTGTTGGCTACTCTACCATTGTTGAACAATGGAAATTAATGAAACCTTTTCATTGAAATGAAGTATGCCTTGCTGCAACTTTGTTCAAGGTTACTGTTCTGCCCTCACCAGTGTCTGTTATTCAACCAGCACTTGTTTCTTGCAGATTTCTGGATTCTCTGGTTTTGTCTAGCTACCACAAGCCGGAGATAAAACTTTATTTTCAGCTTTACCCTACTGTGGTCTGTGAGACCACAGACAGAGCCTGAAGACAAGACACACTGGCAATAATGTAGATCACCTAAGTAAATTATTCTCCCTATAAGACTAAAGAATAACCCTCTGGAAATTATTTTTCTGTTTCCCCAGCCTGATCTTTATGATGGCATTAATAACAATAAAAAACAAATGTAATACTATTATAATCAATCAAGGGTAAGGCTAATGTATTGATTAATAGTAATTGATTCTTAAACAGGAACTAATGATTTTCTCACTGCAGGCTCTTAAGAAAAACAATATTATGTTTTCTAAGATTTCACCACTGAACTAAATTTGCCTCTGAGATTTGAATTCTTTTTTCTTTTTTCTTCTTCTTCTTTTTTTTTTTTTTTTTTTTTTTTTTTTTGTTAAATACGAGTGCACCACTTACTCTTTGGGGAAAAAGGAACAGTTTCTAAATTATTGGGTACTGAGGGACTACCAAAACCAGGAAATTCATGTTTTATGAGTTTTCCCCAAATCAAAGCAACAGGGTTATGGTCAACATCATCCTTTCACTCCCACTGGGTCCTTTCTAAGAGGTGCTTCGGAGGCGAAAGAAACTTTTTGCAGTGAAAGCCACATCCGCTTTATGGCTTTGTTTCCTGCTGGATATCTAGATCTGATTGTTCGAAATCTGACTGTGATTCAAACTTCCTACATAAATTTAGGAAAAAACACTTAAGGTGGCTTTACTTCAGTTTCAGCTACATACACACATAGACCTCTATTACTTAGCTACAGTATGTATCTTTCATATAACAATAGTAAATGTCTGATAAGTAATATTTGTTGTGCTCTTTCCTATACTAAGTGTATGCTAATGGATTTCTGTGCTTACATCCAATAGTGTAAGTTGGGTTTTATTATACACAATTTACAGGTAAAAAGAATAGCATCCCAGAAGGATCTAAACATTCCCAAGGTCATCACCTCATGCAGCGGCTCTCTAATCAGGGCAAATGTACCCTTTCCACCCACCAACCCCCTACCCCACAACCACTCCAAGCCAGGAGCTATTTAGCAATGTCTGAAGACACTGTGAACTGTTGTAACTGGGCAGGTGCTATTCTGATTTAGAAGGTAGAAACCCAGGATCCTACCATATATCCTACAGTGTGTAAGACAGGCCCCTCTCCCCGACAACATAGAACTAAGTGGCCCAAAATGTCAATCCTGCTGAGGTTGAGAAATACTAAGCTAATATATGGCAGACTAAGGATTCAATCTCAAATAATATAATTCCAGAGTGCACATTCAATATTTGCTCTTGAAATGCATATTTAGTATTATATACTTTACCCAGGCATGGTTGCTCATGCCTGTAGTACTAGCTGCACAGGGGGCTAAGGCAGGAGAATTGCTTGAGCCCAGAAGTTGAAGTGCAGCCTGGACAGTGTAGCACGGCATCATCTCTAAAAAGAAATAAATACATACATACACACATAAACACACACATAAAATATTATCCATTTTATCAAAATACTAATGATAATAGAAATCCATCATTTTGCAAAATATTGTTGTACTCCTTTGTCCATTTATAACTCATTGTTTTTAGGGTCTAAGATAAGGGACCTGAGTAATTCTTGGTAGACTATGGCAAGGCATTTGCATATATATTATACATGATGAAAGCTAATGAGAAAGATGGAGTCCACCTAAGAAAATCTCAAGGGCTAGGTCCATTCTAAAAGAGTATTAATGCCTAAAATGTTTTGAAGATCATAGGTGGGTCACATTTTATTGATGGAAGTGCCTTACCAAGATTGGTAGAACTACAATTGAGATAGACCCGTGTGCTTAATATTAAAATATTTTTCACAAGCAACCTTTGCACAATGAGCTGGGATGGTGTGGCTATGAAAGTGGTAACTCAAGGTCTGTACCCAGAATAATGCCACTGAGGCTGGCATGGACTTTAGCTAAGTCCAGTTCATAAGCTCCATGCTGCGCCATGGGCAGAGAGCAAGATTCAATCTCCTGTCGTGGTCCACCCTTTTCCTTGTAGGCACCAAGCATGTACCCTGGGGCCAGAGGAGAGATCAAGACTTTGTGTAGGCAGAGTAGATTCAGGAGAGAGCAATCCTTGGCTGTGATGCAGACAGCGTTTGAACAGGGGATGACTTCTATAATTACAATTTCTGTTAGCTTCTGAGCACAAAAGGAAACCATGAGAGTCTTGGCAATTGCCAGCACTCAGGCAGGCATGGATCCCAGACCCCACTCAGTGTTTGGATTAAGCCAATAGCTCATTGGAGTAAGGCTTTAATGGGGAATAGGACCTGATGTTTCTTCTTTTGTGCCAGATAATCTTTTTATATTCATCTCACAAGTATTTCTGAACATTTGATATTAATTGTACAATTTTTCAAGTACATACACTGGTAAAACCAAGAAGGATACAAGAACATCCTTGTGCTCTTGGGAGTTTCACTTTAGTTAGTAAATCAATGTGATCACTAAGAAAAGAAAATGAGTTATTTCCTTATTTACCATACATTTGATAAATATCTACTATGTGCAAAATATGGTGTAGGTATGAAAGGAAAACAACTGAATATATGAGCCCTCTCTTCAAAAATCTTCTAATGAGGTGCAAGAAGCAGACGGATGGTGTGGTAAGAAGAGGAAAGGAAGAGAAGAAAGGGAAGGGAAGGGAAGGGAAATGAAGGGGAGGGGAGGAAGGAAGAAAGCTCAGTTGTAAATATGGCCTCTGATTTCATTGTTGGATTACCTTGGGACAGCTACTGAACTCTCTCAGGCTCAGTTTTCACATCCATAAAATAGTCACAATAATACCTATTTTGTGAACAGAACAGAAATTTGTAAGTGCTTTAATAAAAGTATAATTGTGGGTATTCACCTGCTCTCGGGTACAGAGATGGCCAAAAGAGATGCCCCTGGCTTCTGTGCCAGTCCTAAAGAAATCGATGAATGAGCAATCTCCTATGCTCCCCACCAGTGATGCTCTAACCCAGAAGGACCAAGAGAATCCAAGCCCAGAGACTGGGGAAAGAGAAAATGAAAAGTGGTTTAACTCAGCCACACAGTTATCAAAACAACAGATGCAAATTAGGGGAATATACTTTTTTAGAACACCCTGGAGTGTTTTATAGGGAATAGACTTTGAAAACATGGCTTGGGTTGATAGAACGTTGACAGTGAACTCTGTATCTCCTGTTTCTATTCTTCAGTCCTAGCTGTGCACTCCTATCACCTTGTGTATAAATGCAGATGCCAAGAACACACACGAAACCACTGAATCAGAATCTCTGAGGGCACAGCCCAGAAGCTGTACATTGAGGAATCACAGCCAGGAGTGGAAAACACTGCGGCAGAGCATCACTGAATTTGGGTTGAGGGGTTGGGGAGTGGGGAATAAAACCTTTTCACTTCTGGTTTGGGCTCCTCAGTATGCAAAAGTGACTCTAAGATGATTTAATATCATGCATAAGAAGGTAGATCCTTTCTTTGACTCTATGATTATTACTTTGTCAGTCCACCTGAAGGGGAGGGGAGGAAGGAAGGAAGCTCAGATGTAAATATGACACCGTGGATAGTGTCACACACCATCCCTCCAGCCAGTGCATCACCTTTAGGAATGACACTGACATTTCTTCTCCCTTAACTTCCACATTCCTTCACACCCCAAATCTGGTCAACCCAACTTTCTTAGTGTTTTTCAATCCTTGCCATCATCTCCCTCTTCATTTATACCGCCTTCTTCCAAGCCTTCATAATCTTTTACTTTCTTATTTAAATGCCTATTTTATTTGAATAAAAAGTGTTAAATATTAACAATTAAAAAGGAAAGAAAAAGACAGGAGCTAACACATAAAGCAACTACTGCGCATGAACCCTGGATAGGAATCTTCATATATCATCTGATTTTGATTGCTGTAACAGCCTCATGAGTTTAATTTCCATCTCAAACCACTCTACAGAGGAGAAGATGAGGTAGTCAGTGATTTTTCCAAAGGCTATACTGTTAATATAGGCAGAGTAGATTCTTAAATCTGGTCTCCTTACAGCAACCAAAAGTTTTTCAATGAGTTTCATAATCATTGCCAGTATATCCTTCCTAATGGCCGATCCACATTCCAACTGCTTTATATAAATCTCTTTTTATTGTTTTCTTTGCCTGAATGAACACAGGGACCAACTGTTCCCTGTCACTCATCTATTACACTTTCAGACACTTGAAGCCTGAGAACTGCTTCTAATTTTCTAATTAATCAATCACACTTTTATATATACTAAATTTAGTTTCCATTGATGGAACAGCCACAGATTGCTGGCACCATCCTTGGCACTGGTGGGCAGTGGTCAGGAGGGAGGAAGATGACAAAGTCATTGGAATTGGGGCACCTGAATCCAATAGAAGCATGACAGACGACAACCAGGCAGACTACTTAAGTGCATTCTCTGAAGCAAAGTCCTGAAATAAATAGGAAGACTGTGTGTAAAATAAGGCAATAATCCAACAGCCCTCTTACCCAGCTGGGCAACCTCCTTAGAGAAATAAACAGCATCCTTTTAACCATCTAGACAGGCTCACAGTTGAGCCAATTTATCTGTATCATCTACAAACAATATTTAACTTAATCTAAGACAGAACAGCAGCACAAACATTGAGGTCTGACTCTGCAACCATTTCTCCAACACTGAAATGTTTATGGGAACATTCAAGGCCAAGAAAGAAAGAACATGTGAGTCCCCAGTGGACACTGCTATCCTTGCTGGGTACAGTTTCTCACTTATTCATATATGATGCGCTACAGAGGACCAGCATTAGCCAGTCATCCTTCAGTGAGTATCAAGTCAAGAGCTTTTGGTTCTTGGCTGAGCTGTGTTTTTCACTAGTTGTGTGATGTTAGGGAAGCCACTTGAGTTCACTCAGTGCCAGTGTATTAGTCTGTTTTCATGCTGCTAATAAAGGCATACCCAAGACTGGGTAATATATACAGGAAAAAAGGCTCAATGGATTTACAGTTCCACATGGTTGGGGAGGCGTCACAATCATGACAGAAAGCCAGGAGCAAGTCACATCTTATGTGGATAGTGGCAGGCAAAGAGAGAGAGCTTGTGCAGGGAAACTTCGATTTTTAAAACCATCGGATCCCATAGAACTTATTCACTATGAGGAGAACAGCACAGGAAAAACCTGACCCTATGATTCAATTACCTCCCACTGGGTTCCTCATGTGACATGTGGAAACTGTGGGAGTCACAATTCAAGATGAGATTTGGGTGGGGACACAGCCAAACGATATCACTCAGTTTGGTCAAAAATCCAAACAGTGAGTTAAGCTAGGTCTCTCTATAGGGCTCTTCCAACTTAATATCGCTAAAGCTTCACTTGAATAAGGATTTCTAACAGAGAAAATAGGACCAGTGCTTTTTACCTGGAGATACTCAGTAGTCTGAACAGAAAGAGCATCTTCAGTCTTCCTCAATTTCTATGTCACCTGTATGAGTAACTGTCATTGCTCAACAATACTAGCTAGGAATGTATGATGCTTAATGTTTCTCCTACTCTACCGTGTCTGCCTTGCCTTCCCACTAGTCCATCTACAGGAATCTTTCTTATGCTTGACATATCAACATTCGCAGATACTATACTGTGCGTGAGTAAGGAGGCATCAGGTAGCAAGCACTATGCCAAAATAAGAGCCATGGACTCTACCTCTGAGATGTCAAGAGGAAATTTCAAGATGGAGGCCAAGCAAGGAAGTAACTTGAATGACATCCTCACATAAATTTGTACCTTCATAGGCATCGGGGAACATCTGTTGTTTTTATTCATCCACCATTCACACCCACTTCCTCCAGAAACAGCAGTCTAACTTTTCTTTTGGGAAGAATTTCTCCTTTACACGTGGTACACATAGTTTTGGAGTGGATAGGGTAGTCAAGCCTCAACCAACCACATGGTCTTTCCCCTGAATATAGTGACTGGCTCAGTGATGGGGCATGACCCATCTAAGGCTGGTAAGAATTAGCTCAAGATTGGAGAGAGACTTCTCCTGGTACTACCCATAGCAAGGATGATGTAAACCTAGAACTGCTAGGAGCCATCACATGGAACACAAAAACAAGCCAACACAAAGGAAGGCATGAATCCTGATGATATGTACTGAGTCCTTTGATTCAGCCAGGCCTGAAGTGACTTCTTCATGTCTAGTAAAGCCAGCTTCTATTGGGATTCTACTACTTGAAACCAGAAGATCCATGAGTTATACACTAAAGGCAAGCATTGGCCCTTGAATTTGCTTTTCAAGAAATTTTAGTGGATGTTTTGGCAGACTTAACAATCTCTAAGATAGATTCCAGTTTTATCATTCGGTGTATCTTTAAAACTAACTTGACCAACCAAAAAAGAAAACTTAAAAAAGAAGATAAAACTAATCTGACCAAGAAAAGCCACATAGTAGATCAGTGACTGTGTTAATCAGGCTGACCTAAGTTTGAATCGCAACTTATCTACTGCCTCATTCTAATAGCCTAGTCACTCGGCCTCAGTGAGCTTGTGTGTTTCTCTATAATGGGTGTAATGATATGTAGCTTGAAGAACTGCCTTCCAAGATTAAATTAAGACATTGTGTACCAGGTCAATTTCCTGACACACAATATGCAGTGAATGGATGGCAGCTGTCATTACTTTATAATTTTATTTGTCCATGGAACCAGAAGCCACATCTAACATTGTCTTATATGAGTGTAATAATGGTCTTTCCTTACAACTGCAAACTCAATACACTTTCAAAATATTTTCATACCCATTAGCTCATTTTCCCATTTCCCCATTGCTCAAGAGTAGTCAAAGTTGGTGTGACAACTATCACTTTAAAGAATAAATCAAGGTCTTACAGCCACAAAGTAGAGTGAGGGCCAAAACCACAGCCCTCTAACCCCAAGCTCAGAGCTCTACTTTCCCCACCTCACAGACCTGATGCCCAGAACCTGTGTCATCTCTCAGGGTCTCCACTGATAGAGTTCTGTATATTACCAAGACATAGAGTTATGAAGTTAGAACAGTAATTGGAAATCCCAACCTCTACCCCTCCAGAATTTCTACCAATATTGTGGTTAAAAGCATAGAATGGAAGTTCAGAGAGATTTGGATTAAAATCTATCAATTTTGGGCTTTGTGGTCACAAGCAAATGAAAAATCTTGCTGATTTCCATTTTCATATCTGTGTTATAGAGGTCCTGGAAGTGCCTACCTCTTCTGCTTGTAAAGAGAATTAAGTGTGGTAAAGCAATTAGCATAGTTTCTATCACATGGAAACCTCAGTGTGCATGGTACATATTATGGAATTATTTATTGTTGTGATTACTATTATTATAACCTCAGGATTCTAAACTTCCAGTGTTTTCTTCACTCCTGCCTGCCTTTTCATACTATAAACTTAAAATGCATACACATGCACACACACACACACATCCATGTGCCACTGACACCAGGGACTATCTCTCTTGTCTTTACAGCCACAAATCAATTCATATTTCCTGGATGTCTCAATAACAAGTAATTGCTATTCTAAGGCATTAATTTGAAATAAAATCCTAAGGGAATAATTGCCTTTGAGTTCTTATGTGGGCTTCTCTCCTCTCTCACTGGGAAAGAGACTCCCACAGCTGATGAAGGTGAGGAAGATTTAATCACACATTCCTACTCCATTGAGAGCTGAGGCTTCTTGCGTTTTTTTTCCTCTGTGCTTACCCCTCATTTCTTTCACACACCTACTTCAGGCATAGCCAAGAGTAAAGGATAGTGGTGCTGGATGTGGGCCCCATTAGGGAAGATTTAGGCTTTATCCTTTGTTTGTGTTCTCCACTTGTGATTTGTATTAAATTCACTTTGGGGCACACACTACAAGGTACAAGAGGTCTTTTTGATTGAAAAGTGAAAGGGGCCTATTAGAAATGTGAAATCATAATTTCTGGAGGTTTGGGGATTTAAAAAATGTGGACAGCTGCTGGCTAAAGAACTGAGAAAGTTTAAGTCAGAAAAATATTCTAGGCAATGGAGCCAGAGAACCTAAATCAGTGGCAAATACTGCTAAGCCATCATTACACACTAAATAGTTATTAGTCATCTCCTCGTTTTAAACAGAAAGCTTAAGGGTCTGAAGTCCAAAGCTTAGACTCCATTCTTTCTAACAAATCAAAAATCCCATCCCTTCCAATAACAGCAATCTGCCAAGAGAACATTAAAGGTCACGCTAAACCCACAAATGCAAAGCAATGCAGATTTCAAAGACCTCGAGTGGAAAAATACAATTAAAAGTCACCAGCTCATTCTGAGCAGAAGAAAAGCCTGAGAGCTTGATTTAAGGTCAGGAGCCCAAGGAGTATTAAAGAAGAGAAGCAGGAACCATAAGCCGAATCATAAGCAAAGTGGCCTGGAAACCCTCAAGCTCGGTGTGAGCCTTCCGCTTTCCACCCCCCTCGTGGGTGAGTGGGTCACAGCAGGGTTGGGATGCTGAGCTATCCCACGGGGCCTATATTGGGAACTACATGTGAGGACCTGGCTTCCAGCAGATGGGCCTGGGCTGCTGGCTCTCACCCAGCTCCACAGCGATTTTCCTGTATTACCCTAAACAAGTCATTCACCCTGCCCAATCCCATTTTTGCCTAATTACAAAATAATTTCTTTTAATGAGGCCAAGCTTACTAGTAAGCCTGCATTCTGTGGTTCTGAGAGTTGCCAAGACGGCACCACTGGGACTTTTAGGTCCAGTTCCATGATATTTACATCTCCCCATCCTACTTTGCACCAACACCTGAAACACCACCATTCCTGAGTATATTTAATCTACAAGCATGCTTTGTGTGCCTGCTTTATGCCAGACACGGTACTAGGAATTAAGTATACAGGGGTGGGTAAAACAAGCATAGACCCTATGCAGTATATAGCTGGCAGAGACACACTAAATTAAATAGATAAGTATATATATGTGTATATATATGTATATATATGTGTGTGTGTGTATATATACACACACATGCACACACATACATGCACTGTAAGGTTAGTGAACAAAGCACTCTAAGAAATGAGAAGTCTGAATCTTAATTAAGGTCATTAGAAAAGCCACCAAAAAGATAATCTTTAAGCAGAGATCTGGAAAGACCCAGGGACACAGTATTCTAAGCTGGAAACTAGCATGTGCTACCCTCTAGGCTAGATAGGAGCTTGATGGATTCTAGAAATTGAAAAGGAGCTCATTGGAGCTGGGGAACAGTATGTGAGATGGAAAGGGGCTGAGATCAGGTGAGAGCTGCTTGAGCAGAGATCACATGGGGTTTGGTAGGTCCGGAAAAGGAATCTGGACGTTGATTCACTCGCAATATGAAGCCATTAAAGAGTCTAAGCAACACTCTTCTCTCACTATTAAAATTACTCTGGCTTCAGTGAGGTAGATAGAACAGTGGAAGACACAAGAGGAAACAAGAGACATAGGTAAAATATTTTGCTCCCTTGCCTAGATTATAAGCTCCATGAAGGCAAAGAGTTGCATCAGTTTTATTCAAAATATCTCTGTGGTTCTTAAAACAAAGATGTCCCAAGAAATTAGCACGTTCTGATAGTCAATAAAGGCAAAGCCTTACTTAGGATCAATAAGAAAAGTACTCTATGTGGCACTGAAAAGACACTCTATCAATAAATATTTATTGATGAAAAAAGAATGAGTGAAGATAACTGTACTCCAGAAGAAAATGTTACAGTAGCTTGGCTATAGTAATAAAGTGGAGAGAGTAGGATAAGCAGGCAGATTTGAGATCTATTTTGGAGGCAAAAATAAAGGACTTACAGAGCAAATGGATGCAAAGATGGAGAGAGAAGGAAAAATGAAGATCAATATCCTCATTTCCAGCATGAGCAACAAGGTAATTGGCAAAGGCATTTCCTGGGAAAAGAAAACTTCTTGGAGGACAGGTGAGTTCAACTATTGGTCTGTAGCTGGAATCACAATGACTCAGCCTCTACAGACCTGTGCATGTCAGAATAGATGTGTACTGTTACTAAATTTGGGGGCAGTATCATGAAGCCTTACCATGGTCATAGCTGACTTCTGTGGTTTGGATATTTGATCATTCCAAATATCATGTTGAAATTTAATCCCCAGTGTAGCAGTGTTGGGAGGTGGGTCCAGTGGGAGATGTGTGGGCCACTGGGGCAAATTTCAAATGAATGGCTTGATGCCATCCTTGCATGAATGAATGAATTATTGCTCTATTAGTTCCTACAATAGCTGGTGGTTAAAAAGAGCCTGGCATCTCCCCGTTTGCTCTCTTGCTTCCTCCCCCACAACGTTATATCTGCACGCAAAGTCTCCCCTTCAACTTCTGACATCAGTGCAAGCAGAGGCCTCACCAGAAACAGATGTGGGTGCCATGGTTCTTGTACAGTCTGCAGAACCATAAGCCAAATAAACCTCTTTTTTCTTATAAATTACTCAGCCTCAGGTATTCCTTTAGAGCAACACTAAATGAAGTGAGACAGTAACTGAGGCAGGAATCAAAAGATTCAAAATAAAGTCCTAAGTCCAATATCCAAATGTCAAATTTAGGAGAACTGTGAAACACCCAAGTGAGGAAATCAAGTAAGCAATTGGATACACAATTCCATAAATGTACAGATGAGGGCTCAACTAAAAAGAAACTTCTGGAGTTACCAGCATAAACATTATACTTAAAACCAAGGCTACCAATGAAATCATCTAAGAAGAGTACATAGAAAGAAAGATACAAAAGTGCCTCTGTCTCAATCATGAAACTCTTCAACTTTTACAGGTTATGAGAAGGAAATTTCAAAAACAAAGAAGGATGAATTAGAAACGAGGCAAGAAAACAGAAAGACATGGGAGCATAGCATCCAAGAAAGGAGATTTTTAAAAAATACATAACGAATACTTAACTGGGTGAAACACTGATAGAAGACTGTTTTCTACTGCTGCTATAAGAAATTGCCATGAACTTAAGGACTTTAAAACTACAAAATGTATTTCACAGTTTTGGAGATCATAAGTCTGAAATAGGCCTCAATAAGCTAAAGTTAAAGTATCAACAAGAATGTGTTTCTTCTGGAAGCTTTAAGGGAATGCCAGTTTTCTAATTTTTCTCTGCTTGCAGAAACCACCCTCATTCCTTGCCTCATGGTCCTTTCTTAAATCTTCAAAGCCAACACTGTAGCAATTTCAAATCATTCTTGGGCATCGACATGGTTTGGCTCTGTGTCCCCACCCAAATCTCATCTTGTAGCTCCCATAATTCCCATGTGTTATGGGAGGGAACCAGTGGGAGATAATTAAATCATGGGTGTGGATCTTTCCCACGATGTTCTCATGATAGTGAATAAGTCTCTTGAGATCTGATGGTTTTAAAAAGGGGAGTTTCACTGCACAGGCTCTCTCTTCGCCTACTGCCATCCACGTAAGACGTGACTTGTTCCTCCTTTCCTTCCACCATGATTGTGTGGCTTCCCCAGTCACATGAAATTGTAAGTCCATTAAACCTCTTTCTTTTGTAAATAGCCCAGTCTCAGGTATATCTACAGACTAACACAGGCATTAACATTAACTTTCCTACCTTCCTCTTTCACATGTAGGGATGCTTATGATTATAATGGGCCCACCAGGATACCCCAGGAAAATGTCACTATCTCAAGGTCAGCAGATTAGCAATCTCATTTCTATCTGCTCACTTAATTTCCACCTTGCCCCATGCAACATGACATATTCACAAGAGATTAGGAAGCAGCCATCTTTGGAAAACCATTATTCTGCCTACCACAAGATGAACTTTGCTTTTGGGGACAAGGATAGATGTTTTAGGGAAAAGTTAAGGCCCCTTTGTTATATTCACAGAATATTAAGAGAAGAGCTCAGGCTAACTTTCTGCTTTATATAACTGTGTTTTATTTTTCCAGCTCCAACCAATTCAATTCTCCCACACCAGTTGGGTATTGTGTCAAAAAATGCAATTCTGACACTAACTATCCAAAGTTAACACAGACCCCACAAGTTATGGATTCGGTCTCACAAGACATTGTAATGGAGTATAAGCTTTTGACTTCAGACTCTTAAGCTTTCTGTTTAAAACGAAGAGATGACTCATAACTACTTAGTGCATAATGATGGCTTAGCAGTATTTGCCACTGATTTAGGTTCTTATCCCAGTTTTAAGAGCCCTTCAGCAGGAACCTAGGGCAAACACCAAACATATTTTTTCTTACATCACTAGGTCTATACTGTACAAAAAGCCTTAGTACTGAAAAATGTCTCCCTTATATGTATAAGAATTATATAAGGAACATTTAAGATATTAGAAGAGCAGACTTAAACCATAAAGAAAGTTCACTTAAGTTACTTCTTTTAATCATCTGTCTCCAAACATTTGAGAGAAAAAGAGGACAGGATAGAAAAATCAATATGGACACACACACACACAAAATGCCTGATACTGGAATACATAGATAATCTACAGAATATGAGATCTCCCAAAACTTTTTTTTTTTTTTGAGTCTCACTCCATCACCTAGGCTAGAGTGCAGTGGCGCAATGTCTGCCTCCTGAGTTCAAGCAATTCTTGTTCTCAGCCTCCTGAGTAGCTGGGATTATAGGCACATGCCACCATGCCCGGCAAATTTTTGTGATTTTAGTAGAGATAGTTTCACCATGTTGGCCAGGCTGATCTCCAACTCCTGACTCAAGTGATCTGCCCACTTCGACCTCCCAAAGTGCTGTGAATACAAGTGTGAGCCACTGTGCCTGGTTCTCTCAAACTATTTTAATAAGACTTCGCAGAGACTTTTGGAACAGATTAAATCAATAAAATAATATTAATGGGTTGATATAAAAGGACTAGGACACAAGAACATATTAATGGAAATTAAAAATATGATAGCTGAAATTTCTTTAAAAATTGGTAGCATGGCCTGAGAAAAATACCACAGAACGTAAGGCAGAGAACAAGAAAAGAAAATGTAAAAGTAAAGTTTTAAAGGATCATTCCAGAAGGATTGTTACCAAAATGTCAGGGATTTTGTCTAGGTCCTGCTGCTCACTACACAGAAAGCCAATTACCGAGACACTGAGTATTGCCAGGGAAGAAGGCTTAAATCAGGTGCTGCAGTTGAAGAGAATGAGAGACAAAGTCTCAAATCCATGTCCCCAACTGACAAAAACTGAGGGGGCATAGCATATAAGGCAGGAAAATAAGAATTAAAGAGGGGTAAGGAAGCAATCATGATGGATGAAGGGTCTAGCATCTCATTGTCTGGATGTGGTGATCTGAAGAGTTTCAGTTGCTTTCTTGAGGGTTAGTTTCCTGAGGAAGGAACTCAGATGAGACAAAAATGGATTTCAAGTTTTAAAACCAAGAGTTTCAATTTGTATGTGTATTCAAAAAATGTAAATATTAGTTCTATGAACGATTGGGTCAGTTTCGGAGTCATCATCTAGCCAAAGGAGTTTTAGAGAAGAGAACAGTATGAAGGAGATTCTGCAAGACAGCAGGGCAATAACTATAACATTTTAAGGAAAATATTCTCTTTAACCCAGATTTCCACACCCAGACACAATACTAAGTGTAAGAGTTCCCAGACAGGAAAGGACTCAGGCCATTTGTCTTCATGCAGCCTTCTGAGGAAAAAAAATTCTTAATAATATACTCAAACACAACCAAAGAAAATACAAAAAGATCAACCCATGGGACTAACTCAGGAGTATGAGTACAGCCTGTGGTCTTTATCTCTTCTGAGGCGAACAGTGGATCCGTTTTCTGTCATCTCTCCAACAAGGTAGACCATGTGACTGCTCTTGACAATGGAATATGATCAGAAGTCACGAGTGCCACTTCTGGCCCAAGAAAATTAAGAGCGTATGTGCTTTCTGCATTGCCTCTCTTTTCCACTGGCTGATTGCAGAGGAGAAGGCAGACTTAGAAGACAGCTCACTCACCTGATGGAAATCTCCGCTTCAGAGTGTCTGAATGGAGTGAAACTCCCTTCTGGTTCTAGGTGGATTGGGATAGGAGTGAAAAAAAAGCAGACTTCTTAAAAAATTAAGCATCTGAAATTTGGAGATGCCACAACATTTAAACTAGCCTGATTAATAAAGAATTAAATGGGAAGAAATTCTGGAAAAATAGCTCTGCAGCAGGCTCATAAAACACTAAATCCAAATTTGAAAGTAATTTGGGACACTCTAATGGTTTAATCTCTAAGAAGGAAGAAGACTATTAAATATTTAATAATAGAATTGAAAAGCCAGGAAATCCTATGGACTTGGTAGAAAAAGTGTGTGTTTCTTTTGTCAGCAAGTGAAAAACAGCAATCAGAATCAACAAGAAAAATTAAAGGATGTATAAGAACATCATTGTTCAAGTAGAAAGCGAACTAAGATGTGATATGATATTGAGCAATTAAAAGAATGGAGAATCCATTTAAATTTATTAACATTGGAAACATTCTCTGTCAATCCTAAAGAACATAGATTACATTTCTTTCACTGTGATTACAAACCTACCACTTGCTCCTAAAGCATCTTTATAATTATTACATTGACAACATCATAATATTATAAAGACTGTTTGCTTTCAAACTTTTAGCATCATTTTTCTAAAAGGCAAAAAATAAAACAAATATAACCACAAAACAGAATTTAAATATTAAGACTCTGATACAGGATAAATAATTGTATAGCTGAAACAACTTGGGAAATACTAAGGAGAGAGAGGTCAGTAGTAGTGCTATGGCCCTAATTTCCCTATTGGAAGTAATGAGGAATCAAGATATACTCTACAAATTTGATGAAACAAGAAACACAATTTTAAATATACTATTTAACAAAACTGGGAAGTACTGTATGTGAACCCAGTCCTGTTTGTCAAAGCAAAGAGTCAACAGATACATCAAGAAATATGCAATAATATACTGTGTAATATTATCTTAGCAACCGTTAGAAGAAATAAAACCATATGTAATCCTACTAAGAAATGGGACTCACAAAGGAGGGTATAAATAGGGAATGAAGAAATGTTAATTTTTTACTTACTACTGACTTTCAATTATTCAAAGAATATGCATATATTATTTTTATAGTGCCATCAACTAATACTCTAAAAAAAAAAAAAAGGAGGCAAAACAGATGTGTGTAAGGGGGGGGGGGTAAAGATGATTTTAGTTTAAACTTTTCAAATGTTGAATCGTTTACTCGAAATCTGTTTTTTTTTTTTTTTTTTTTTTTGAGACAGGGTTTCACTCTTGTCACCCAGGCTGGAGTGCAACGGTGTGATCCCAGCTTACTGCAACCTCTGCCTGCGAGGTTCAAGTGATTCTCCTGTCTCAACCTCCTGAGTAGCTGGAATTACAGGCACCTGACACCATGCCCGGCTAATTTTTGTATTTTTTAGTAAAGATGGGGTTTCACCATGTTGTCCAGGCTGGTCTCAAACTCCTGACCTCAGATGATACGCCCACCTTGGCCTCCCAAAGTACTGGGATTACAGGCGTGAGCCACCACACCCGGCCTACTTGAAATCTTTAGAACAAAAAGGAGCATTTACTATAAGCTCGCTGATAGTGGGATTATAGAAATATACTTCATACACAATGGAAGACTTCAGTGTACTCACATTAAAATTTGCATTTCTATTTTGAAAGGAACTTTGTGTTCCAGTTTTTTATTGTTTGTTCTCAACTGTATCCACTTCTTTGACTTAGAGCAATTATGTTTAATAAAAACCAAAGCATGAGCAATTTTTCCATTGTTCATCATAAAAATCTCATTTTACTTAATGTTTTCCAGTGTCTTCTCAAGTGCTTACATTACTGAAATATTTATTTAAAAAAAAAATGCAGAATTTTGGATTGGTAAGTTTCCTTGAGTCCTTGAAGTAATGTATCAAGAACGTGGTTTGTCATCCAATTAATAGGCTCATTCCCAAGCCCTGTCTTCATAAGCAGTACAGCATGTGAGAATTCAGTGGTCTTATCCAAGGGAAATTCACAACAAAGAGATGGAAACACAGGTCCAGACCTTGGCAAAGACAGAGAGGTCAGGATTAAAGGAGTATTTTGGATAGTGATTAAAAGGCTGATAATGTAAACCATGGAAGTGGAATTAAATTGCCTAAGCAGAGAGTAAAGGGAAAGGAGATGAGAGAGAATGACAAAAATTCAGGTGATGCTCATACACAAAGATGCAAATGTAAGAAGAATAAAGCACTAAAGTATAGTCTGGGGGAATAAGATACAAACTCACTAGATTATGAATTACTTGAAGACCAAAACTGTCACTGACTTTTAGTCTAATCCTTCTCTCCCCAGTCCCATTATGTTTAATTCTCTAACCTTCCTCTCTCCAACACTTGGAAAATGGTTGTTACATGAGATAGAAGGGGAGGAATACATAATGCAGGAAAAAATAAAAGAAATTTCTAATAGAGTCAAGAGAAAATAATCATACTGAATAAAACTATCTCCAAAAGACAAGACTTTGTCCCCTCAGAACCTAGCAGTTTAGGTGGTAAATGCTCAACAGAGGTGAGAGGGAATGAATGAAATATAAGCTGGGATGGGCACACAATGGAAGACAAAGGAAAGATCATAGAGGGGAAATGGGAACTAAGATTAATTTAGGAGCCCAGCATTTGTATTTCTGTGGCTGGATGAAAATCCAAAAACCATAATCATACATATTACACAAAATGGCATATGTAGTAACCAAGATGGCTCCAACAAAACAGGTCCAATAGGAATGACCCCAGGCCTTATCAGTTTCTCATGTCACACTTTCTTTTAAAGTATGGCCATTCATGTTAGAATCTGTATCCCATATCACAGTCCCTAGACAGAAATTTCTAGAGACTCACCACTGTCTTCAGAACAACTCTACATTGGGATGTTGAACAAAAACAAGACATAGAGCTGTTCTTTAGTTTAAATAAAGGGACTTAAGTCATCCAACTGGAAAGTGATGAATTGGCATGAATGCAATAATTTTACCTCTTAGGTGCAAAAGCCAATTTAAGAGTGTGCAGGCAAAATTTGCTTTCATTTTCCCTAGACCTCCAACACAAGTCATGAGTGTGGATGAGACTATATAAACATTAGGAAAGCAGCATAACATCAGTACTGGGTGAACTGCAAACCTATGTGATACACTTATTTTCAGGAGAAATGGGCTGATTTCCGACCACAGATAGGGGCCAGAAGGAATAGCTGCTGGTCAGAACTCACTGATCTCTATCTTACCAAGATAATGATACTTCTTCCTTTCAGATATGTGTCATTCACAGGCAGGAAGAATTTTTATATTCTGAAGCCTTCTGTGGGTTCCTGCCTCCCATTGGTTCTCAGAATGCAGACACACACACACACACACACACACACACACACACACACACCCCAGAGAAAGAGAGAGAGAGAGAGATCACTCTTGACTGGGTGCAGTGGCTCATGCCTGTAATCCCAGCACTTTGGGAGGCTGAGGCAGGCAGATCACTGGAGGTCAGGAGTTCGTGATCAGCCTGACCAACGTGGTAAAATCCTATCTCTACTAAAACTACAATAATTAGTTGGGCGTAGTGGCGGGCGCCTGTAGTCCCAGCTACTTGAGAGGCTGAGGCACAATAATTGCTTGAACCTGGGAGGTGGAGGTTGCAGTGAACCTGCATTGTGCCATTGCACTCCAGCCTTGGTGACAGAACATGACTCCATCTCAAAAAGAGAGAGAGAGAGAGAGAGAAAGATACCACTCTTATATCTTTCTCATTCTCTAAACCTCAACCACAAATCATTTTCGTGAGGGGACAGACATCGAAGTACTGTTGATTCCCAATGTTTGTGGCTGTTGTGTTCTATAAAGTCATTACAAAGGCTGAATTAGCAAATATTGAACCATTGCTCTTAGAGAAACTATGGGATTTGTTTTCTTCCAGCCTCTGGTTACAACATTTTCATCAACTGATCAATACTCAACTTTGTTTTATATCGTTTAAGGACAAGTTATTTGTTTTCTATTGTTGATTGATTAACATTGAACTCATGGCTCACAGCCCTGTAACTCATGCTAGAAAAAAGCTTAGCTACAATGAGTACAGTTATGCATCGTACAACAACATTTCAGTCAATGATGGACTGCATATACAGCAGTGGTCTGGTAAAATTATAATACCATATTTTTACTGTATTATTTATATGTTTGGATACACAGATACTTACCATTATTTTGCAGTATTCTGCAGTATTTAATACAGTAAAGTATGGTCCAGGTTTGTAGCCTAGGGAAAACAGGCTAGACCATGTAGTCTAGTTGTTTAGTAGGCTATACCATCTAGTTTTATGTAAGCATACTCTGTAATGTTCACACAACAACAAAATTGTCTCACGATGTGTGTCTCAGAATATATCCCTATTGTTAAATGACACCATGACTGTGTTTTCTTTGTGAGGCACATTACAGTCCTCTTGTCTTTGAAAACACTAGGTGCACTTCAGCACAACACTTCAGGGCCATTTAAATAGCTAAAGTAACAAAAAGGCACAAAAATGCAAAAACATAGCATTCAATAGACCATGAAAGGATACTTGTTCACAAGTATCCTTACTCTGTTTGATTTCAGCTGGAAATGTGTGCATCAGGTGACTCCTATTTTTCATCCCTCTGCACATGTCCACAAATGACTCTGAAAGTGCCATGAGTATCAATTTGAAGATTATGATAAATTTTCACAAGTAGGTGAGACTTTCAGCTTCTGTTGAGGCCCTCAGGCTGCTTCCACTCATAACAGAGGCAAAGGGGGCCAAGCATGAGCAGAGATCACAAGGTGAGAGAGGAGTGTGTAAGGGGTGAGGCTCTTTTAAACAACCAGCTCTTATGAAAACCACTATGGCATTCTTCCCCTAGCCCCCTAAATCTCATGTCCTTCTTACATGCAAAATACAACCATCCCTTCCCAACAGTCCTCCAAGTCTTAACTTGTTCCAGTACCAACTTAAAAGTCCAAAGTCTCATCTGAGACTCAAGGGAAGTTTCTTCCAGCTATGAGACTATAAAATTTTAAAAAGAAGTTATATAATTCCAAGATATAAGGATTGTACAGGAATTGGGTAAACATTCCCATTTGAAATGGAGATTTACTATCTTCTTCTGAGCCCTCCAAATGCTTCCAACCTCTGAAATTGGGAAAACATTCCCATTTCATAGGGTATAATTACATTTGAAGTGGGAATGTTATACTTCACTCCTGGTCAAAAGAAAGGGGTAGCAGGCCCCACACAAGTCTGAAATCCAGCAAGACAGACATTACATCTTAAAGCTCCAAAATCATCTTTCTTAACTCTGGGCTCCACATTCTGGGCACACTGATGTGAAAGGTAAGTTCCCAAGGCCTTGAGCAGCCCCAGCCTCCTGGTTTTCCTAGGCACAGACCACATAGCTACTCTCACAGGTTGGAGTCAAATGACAGAGGCTTTGGCAGGCTGCAGTTGCACACTACTGGTGGCTGTATAATACTGAGGTCTTGAGGGTAGCAGTCTTGCTCCTATGGCTCCACTAGACACTGCCCTGATTGTGGTAGCTCCACATCTGTTGCAGACTTTCGCCTGGGTTCTCATGCTTTCCAGTATATCCTCTGAAATCCAAGTGGAAACTGAAAAGCCTCCATGACTTTTGTATTCTGTGCACCTGCAGACTTAACACCATATAGAAGCTGCCAAGGCTTACCACTTGCACCATTTGGAGACAGAGCAGTACCTGGGGCCCTTTCAGCCACAGCTGGAGCTGGAGTGGCTAGGATGTGGGGAGCATCATTCCCAGATGGCACAGGGCAGAAGTGCCCTAGATGTGTCCCCCAAACCATTGTGTGCTCCTAGGCCTCTGCGCCTGTGAAGGGAGGGGCAGTCTTGAAGATTTTGGAAATACTTTCAGGGCCTTTTCCCCGTTGTCCTGACTGTTAGCACTTGGCTCCCTTTTAGTCATGCTGATCTCTTTAGCAAGTGATTTCTCAGCAGCAACCTTTTTTCCCTCTCCTCAAAACCCTTTCCTTCTCCATCATATGGACAGGCCACAGATTTTTCAAATTTCTATACTCTGCTCCTTTTTAATTATTAATTTCATCTTTAGGTCATTCCTTTGCTGCCATATCTGATTATAGACTATCAGAAGCAGCCATGCCACTTCTTGAGCGCTTTGCTGCTTATTAATTTCTTCCACCAGATACCCTAGGTCATCACCCTTCAGCCTTCCATAAAGCCCTAAGGCATGGACAGAATGTAGCCAAGTTCTTTACTAGGGAGTAAAAAAGGATGACCTTTGCTCCAATTTACAATCAGTTTGTCATTTTCATCTGAGACCTTGTCAGCATGGTCTTTACTGTCAATATTTCTACCAACATTTTGGTCACAACTACTTAAGCAGTCTCTAATAAGTTCCAGACTTTACTTCATCTTCCTATCCTCTCTTTGCCCTCCAAATTCTTTCAACCTCTGACCATTACCCAGTTCCAAAGCTACTTCTGTATTTTCAGGTATCCTTATAGCAACACTTCATTCTTCAGTACCAGTTTCCTATCTTAGTCCATTTGTGTTGCTATAAAGGAATACCTGAGACTGAGAAATTTATAAAGAAAATAGGTTAATTGGCTCATGATTTTTCGGGCTGTACAAGAAGCATGTCACAAGCGTCTGCTTGACTGCCTGCTTCCACTCATGGCAGAAGGCAAAAGAGAGCCAGCATGTGCAGAGATTACATGGTGAGAGAGGAAGCAAGAGAGAGAGAGACAGAGAGAGAGAGAGAGGAGGGAGGCGCTAGGCACTTTTAATCATTCAGCCCTCACAGGAACAAACAGTCTAAGAACTCACTCATTTCTGCAAAGACAGCTCTCAAGCCATTCATAAGGGATCCACCCTATGACCCAAACACATCCAATTAGGTCTCACCTGGAACACTGGGTATCAAATTTCAACACAAGATATGGAGGAGTAACACAAACAAAAGTACAGCACAGGTGAATTCATAAATATGGAATCCATGAATAACGAGGATTGGCTATAATGACAATAATAATAGTTAACATCTATAGTTCAATCACTGCATGCCAAGTCCTATTCTACACTCTTTAGATATTAACTCTATATGGTTCTCACAAGAACCCACAGAGGTAGGCACAATTCCCACTTCTCTATTATAGATAAGGTAACTGCAGAGGAAGAAAGTGCCTTGCTGCTCAGGGTGGCACCAGCATTTAATCCCCAGTGTTGCGATTCAAAGTCTTTGCCCTCAGCCACCTCCCTGGATACAGGACAGTCTGCAGGTCTTTTCCTAAGCCAGGCCCACCCATCAGTGTGTTTTCCTAAATAAAATAATCATATGCATGAGCATAAATTAATTCAAACACTCCCTGAGGGACACAAAGAGACTAGAATCAGTTTTTTAAATGGCAATTATTTCTTTCTTCTTGCCAAATACAGATGACAGTTACTATGTGCAAGGCACTGCCATGGTGGTGGCGGGGATGGAGACAGTTACCAGGCATGTGAGTAATCAGCAGCTGCACAAATGATGAAAGCGGCTGACTCCAAGACCCTCTTACACCCTATGTACTCCGTTGAAGAGAATGAAGTTTAATTAAATACATATACAAGCACCTGGGGATCTCTGTACCTCAGCAGTCATATCAGTCCAATAAGAGGAAAAAGGCCTAACTCTTTCTGAGGATACTAAAGGGGGTGCACTGGGCTAATGCTCACAGGGGCAGTGTCTGTGATTCCAGCCCAGACCTCCTTGAGGATTTCAAGTAACCTGAGCTTGTCTTCGTGCACAGGTCTTTGTAACAGCCTTCCAGAGCATATAAGAGAGTTAGGCACTGAGCTTGTGGGGAGGGTGTGACTACCTCTGACCATGCTAACTATACCTTCACCACCATCTTCCATCTCCCCTATATCCCTGCAGCTGTGGATATGGGACAGAAATTTTTATTTTATATCCCAAAAGAGAAGAAAAACGTTTAGAAAAAATGGAATGACATGACTAGTAAAGAGCAAAGGTCAGACTGAAGATCTGATGGCCTTGGGTTTGTGAACATGCAATGGTTCAGAAGGGACTTTCATTTAATCCTCACAGCACCCCCACAGGAAAAGCATGCATATCTCCATTTTACAAACTAAGACATGGAGGCTCAAAGGTCAGTGATTTCTTTCTAATCATGTGGCTAATAAGCAGGGAAGTTGGACTAAAATCCACATTGTCTGCATTCTAGTCCAGCACCCTTCTTGCTGCCTCTAGACAAGACCAGAAAAGAAGCAGAGCATCCCTGGCAGGTGGCACAAGAATAGCACAAACCTGAGGCCTGCTGCACTGTTACCAGGCACAACTGTTGGTTGTTTTTCTTCCCCTTGGCTGAATTTGTTGACTCCTGTAAGGTGCCAGGATATAATACAGCAGTGAACAAAATAGAGACAACTTCTGATGCCATAGAACGAGACACTGGGCAAGCTACTGAAGGTTAGACAAGAGATATGCAGGTGTTAAGAGAACAGGTAACAGGAGTCCCCAGCACCACCAGGGAATTAGGGGAATACTCATCATGGAAGTGACATGCAGGCTGTCATCTAAAAGTGAAAGCAGGAAGCAGCTGCCAAGCAAAAGGAGGTACAGGTACAGAAACTCAAAGGTGGAAGAGACTTATTTAAAAATCTGAGAAGAGGCCGGGCGCGGTGGCTCAAGCCTGTAATCCCAGCACTTTGGGAGGCTGAGACGGGCAGATCATGAGGTCAGGAGATAGAGACCATCCTGGCTAACATGGTGAAACCCCATTCCTGCTAAAAAATACAAAAAATTAGCCGGGCGAGGTGGCGGGCGCCTGTAGTCCCAGCTACTTGGGAGGCTGAGGCAGGAGAAAGGTCTAAAACCCGGGAGGCAGAGCTTGCAGTGAGCTGAGATCCAGCCACTGCACTCCAGCCTGGGCGACAGAGCGAGACTCCGTCTCAAAAAAAAAAAAAATCTGAGAAGAAAAGAGCCCATAGAGGTGAAGGTAACCTAATATGGAGGGGGCAGTGGACATGAGATGGACCTGGAACAACACAGTCAGATATTGTAGGGCCTCCTACTTCAAGGACCCAGAGAACTCAATACAGTGGGCCAGCCAAGACACTTCTCAGTTGTCAGGGGTCCCTTTAGAGGGGAGGAAAGCAAGCTCATTAAGCTCTTTAATCTCTCCCCCCTAGGTCATTTCCTCCAGCTACGAATGAATCATACAGTTTCCTCCTCCCTGTCCACATGGCCTGGGTACCGAGGCTTGGAACAGGGGCCTGTTTTCCAGGTGCAGTCTCACCAGTGTCGTATAAAGGGGGATTATTCCCCTTCCTGCAGCTTCACTCCTCGCACAGGCCAACCCCAGCCGGGTCGGCTTTCCTCACGGCCAGATCACATTACGAGTTAATATCTAATTTGTAAGTTCTATATCACACCTCAGTTTCACAGCATTGTAGCTTCCAAGTGAACAGTCACTTCTTCCTCTTTCAAAATTAGTTGGGTACTCTTATGATGAGAGTGGGAAAATGGAATGTACAATTGGCCAACTAAAACAGAGAGGCCCTGAATTGCTGTCCAACCACAAGGGTGTAACTTCATCTCTTAGTTAACAATCTGTAAAATGGGGTCTTAATTTGCTCTGCCGTTACATAGCTGCGTAAATTCTATGGATTGGAATTCAACTTCTAATACCAGTTTTTATCATTAAACATCTCTCCTGTACTCATTTCCCTTTCTGTAACATAAACAAATAGGAATAAATTATCTCAAAGCACCCCTTTAAATATAACATTTTTTACTTTTCCATATGATTAGTAGCTAGAGGATTATTCTGAGAATTTTCATGTCCTAAAAATTAGTATCACGGTAGTTGGCATTGCTAATTTTTTGTGTGTCGAAATTACTAAGACTTTTTGGAGATAAAGGCAGTGGCTACATAAAAGAAAACACTCTTTTGGAAGAGTAGGATAACGGTCCCAATTCTTCCCACTCCCAGACCTATGCCATGTAACTTTATAGTCTGTCCCACCCTGACTCGAGCCTTGCTTGGGGACAACGTGACGTTGGTGAACGTGATACAAGTAGAGACTCAAAAACTCTTGCATGATTAGAGTTGCTTGTCTTGCCCTCTACCAAAACCACACAAAAGACATGTCCAAGTTATCCCACTAGCCTCAGAAGAGGATGTGGGACATGTGGAGCAGAGTCAATCCACAGGCACACGAGCAAACTCAGCCACACTGCAGACACATGAGTGAGTCCAGCCAAGACCTGCCAAGCCCAGCCTAGATGATCTGATCCCTGCTGATGTGCTAGAAATACATATTTATTGTTTTATACCACTGAGTTTTGAGGTGATTTGTTACACAGCATTATTTTAGCAGCTGATACAAATCTGAACCTAAGTACAGTATTTTATCATTTGTTTAGTCCACCCAAAATAATTACACAAAAAGCAATACCTAACTTGTCTCTCTGCCTCATTGTTCTATATCTCCATTTTTCCTCCATCTTCCCTTCTGTCTTAGATAAAGACATGTCCCTCCTTTGTACCAACACTAACCCTATCTTCTCTACTCCAATTCTCGCCCTTCCAACCTTCTCTGTGATGTCACTCCATCTGTCATTCCCTCCTTCAGAAAGGTTAATGCACCCTGACATCTTTAAGGGTGGTTTCTCTCAGAAAGGTAGATTTAAGAGCAAAATAGCTTATTGTCTAGAAGAGAGGGCTATAACAAGTCCCATTTTGATTTGATGATTTAAAATAAGAGTGCCCATCCTCTAGCACTCACCAGGGGGATAAGGAGGGATAGGTTTCCTCCCACTGAGAAGTGGCTGAGTGGGAGGGCTGAGTAATAACTGCCACATCTTGTGGGAAAGGGTAAAGGGTAGAGTAGGGGGCAAAGGTGGAACCTCCTTAGCAGGGCTTTGCATAGACGGAAGATCAGGGTCTTCCTTTACAAATCAGACGCCCTCTTTTCTACTCTCCCTTTCTTTTCCCCAAGCCCTGCCAACCACATAATATATTTTTTCTATTCTTACTGTCATCCTTCCTATTCTTTTCATAGCCAAGTTTATATTCATGCATAGTATTGACATAACTTTTTTTCAATGGCAAAATTTTCTTCCTTGTTTTTTGGAGACTCATGCATTAAGTGCATATGTAAATTTTCAAGACATTCTTTAATTTGTGTTTAATTTATTACGTGGCATACAGTGAAGAAAGGAGCATTTATCTTTATTGTAGAGTGAAATGCTAACGGGACAACTGAAAGAAAAAGATATTAAGCATTTTTAAAGCCTCTGTTCTGAAAAGGCAGCAGGTTGACATTGATTAAAATACCACATATTGTAGAATGTGTGAAAGAAGGTTAACTGGGGCCAGCAAAAATACTTTTTCTCTCAGGTGTGTAAAATCTTGGATTACATGGTTTACATGTATCCTAGACCTACTTGGAGGCAATCTGAATGTGAATAAGACGTCATCTTTTCTCTCTGAAACTGGCATTTATTTGTATAGTTCTTGTCAGAACTGCCAAGAACAGTATTGGATGATCTTGGTAGAGGGCAAGATAATCAATTTCAATTGTGCAAGAGTTTTTAAGTCTCTGCTTATATCACACTCAACAACATCACATTGTCCCAAAACAAGACCTGAGTTAGAAAGTGGGACACACTCTAAAGTTATATGACATGGATCTGGGGGTAAGAAAAATTGGACTGTTATGCTACTTTACTAAAAGATTGTTTACTTTCACCTAGCCTTTCTCTCGTCTCCAGAAAGTCTTAGTAATTTCAACACTTTACAAATTAATATCAACTACTATGATATTAATTCTTGATATCTGAAAATTCTCAGAAGAATCCTCTAGACACTAATCATATAGCAAAGCAAAAAATGTTACATTGAAATGAATCCTTAGAAATCATTAATTCCTATCTGTTTATGTTACAAATGGGGAAACTAAAGACAGGAAAGATGGTTAGTGAAACAGCTGGTATTAGAAGCTAAATTTAGTTCATTTAATATTCTACTTTAATTAGGACTTTATACAGCTATGTAATGGCAGAGAGAATTAAGACCCCATGTTACAGGTTGTTAACTAAGGGATAGGGTTGCATCCTTGTGGTCAGATCACAGTACAAATGGTCTTTTTTTTAACTACATCACTGAGCTCTCCAGGGTCATGTGCTTCAGGAAATCACTTGCCTAAACAGCTCTGCTCTTTGCTAGGGAAAGGAACAAATATTTGTTAATACTTTCTATTGTCCAAACTTAATCCACAATTTATCACAGTCATGAGATAATAAAAATTAGGTATATTGTTTCTTTCTGTTCTCTAGACAATTTTCATTACTTTCATTTATTCTTTCAATTTTTCAGTGAATATCAATACCGTAAAATTTATGACAACAGATGTACACATCGGGTCTCTTTCTTCCTGCCTACTGTTGAGCAGTTTCTGATGTGTAATGCTTATCCCACAAACATTAAATGATTTATGAATGAATGAATTCAAGGTAACATAGTTTTCAATTCAGCATATGAAAAGGAATATGAGATATCATTTCATTAAGATTATAATACATAAGAAAGACAAATGTTACAAAAAAAAAGTTACATTGACATAGATACAATGCCACAAGATGGCAATGATAAAACCTGTGAGCTGAGGCTGGGTGCAGTGGCTCAAGCCTGTAATCCCAGCACTTTGGGAAGCCAAGGTGGGTGGATCATGAAGTCAGAAGATCGAGACCATCCTGGCTAACATGGTGAAACTCTGTCTCTACTAAAAAAAAAATACAAAAAAATTAGCCAGGTGTAGTGTTGGGCACCTGTAATCCCAGCTACTCGGGAGGTTGAGGCAGGAGAATGGAGTGAACCCGGGAGGCGGAGCTTGCAGTGAGCACCACTGCACTCCAGCCTGGGTGACAGAGTGAGACTCCGTCTCAAAAACAAAACAAAACAAACAAAAAAAAAAACAAAATAAAATCCCTGGGAATTGAGTTGGAGTTGGAGGCTGAGAGAGGGAGTCATTTGTGCTGCCTGCAAGGCTGGGTTTCCCCATCGTGGACACTAGGAGAGCGAAGCAAGACCATCTCCCTTTGGAGGTGGCTTCTTCATATCGTCTATAAGCAAGACACGACTGATATTATTATTATATCTCATCATTTTAAAAATTAATTAGTTAATTTTTAACTGAAACATTGTAATCATACATATTTATGGGGAACAATTTGATGTTTTGATACTTATATGTGTGTACAATGAACAAATGAGTGTGTTTTGCATGTCTATCACTCCACACATTTATCATTTCTTTGTGATGAGAACATTCAACAGCATCTCTTCTAGCTATTTTAAAATATACAATACTTTTTTAAGGCAAAAATCAACTCTCCTAGGTGACATATAGAGTAAGATTGGGATAATGTAGTAACATCAGTTGCTACCTCTGCAATGTATATTACGTGTCAAGCACTAGCATAAATGCTTTCTATGAATCATAATTTAACTCTCACAATAACCCTAAGTGCTAGGTAATATTATCTTCTTCTGTTGCTGAGATACATAAGACTGAGGCGTGTGTAGGACATTCAGATAGACATAGAACCCAGCCAGAGATCCTTAGATAGATTCTACCCACTGCCCACCCCAACATATCGTGGTTTTTCCTAGGTCATTGTTCTTCTCCTGAATAATTCCTTTAATACATGCTGTTTCTAATATTGTTTCTTAAGAGCAATCCACTGAAGGAAAAGGAAAATGAATGCTAATTCTATTAGCAAGGGCTTAGGAAGTTGCAAAACGTGGATTCATATTTTGGCTTCATCACTTTCCCTGCATTCCTTTGGGTATCAGTTAGGTCTTCAGTCTTTCGTCTGTACAATGGGCATGACACTAACGTCTTTCAAAAGTTCTTCTAAAGATTAAATGAGATTCACAGATAAACTGCCTTGCAGTTTATTAGGCTAACTTATTCTCTTTTAATAATTTTATTTGCTAATTTTGCAAAGATGCATATTCATTAACATTTACTACATTCCAGACACTTTTCGAAGCACCATGCATGTATTATCTATTTAAATCTTAAAGCAAGCCTATGAAGTAATGTTATCATATTCTCCATTGTATGGATGAAGAAACTAAGACTGAATCAGAAACATGTCTAATTCAGCTAATGATTTTCTTTTCCTGGATCCCACTCATTATTCCCTAACTGGGTGGTTTCTCTATTAAAAGAGCAAAGTGAGTAAAAACAAGTGCAAAGAAGATGATATGAGGCTAATTGTGATGGGTAATTTTATGTTTCAACTTAACTGGATCATAAGATGCCCAGATATCTAGGTAAACATTATTTCTGGTTTTATCTGTGTGGGAGTTTCTGGAAGAGATTCACATTTGAAGACTGAGTACTAAAGAAGATACTCTCTAACCAATCTGAGCAGGTATCATCCAATTTGCTGGGGGCCTGACTATACAAAAAGGCAGAACTAGATTGAATTTGCTTTCTACCTTGCTCCCGGTCCTCAGGACATCAAACACAGATTGGCAACTATACGAACTCTCTGGCTTTCAGATCTTCAAACTATACCACCGACTTTCCTAAATCTCCAGCATGTATTTGGCAGGTCATGGAACTTCCCAGCTTCCATAATGCTATGACCAAACACCCTATAATAATCTCATCGTGTACATCTATATAATACACACACATGCACACACACACATCACGCACACATATATACACACATATATAAGTATGCATAAACACACACACACACACATTTCCTACTGGTTCTGTTTCTCCAGTGTACTCTTGAGTAATACACCAATCAAATAAAACATGGGAGTACCTACTACTGACAGTATAAATATCTGCCTCCCTTCTCATCTTTTTTCTTAGCCTCTTTATTGAGATTTAATTCACATTCTGTAAAAATCATCCTTTTAAAGTATAAAATTCAGTGATTTTTAGTATATTCAGAGTTGTACATCCATCATCAAAACTAAGTTTAGAACATTTTTATAACTCCCAAAAGAAACTTCATACCTACTAGCAGTTACTCCCTCCCTGACCCCAGCTCCTAGGAACCACTAATATCCTTTGTGTCTCTATAGATTTGCCCATCCTGGATGTTTCTTGTCAATGGAATTGTACAGTTGTGGTTTTGTGTGACTGGCTTCCTTCACTCGGTATAATGTTTTCAAGATTCTTCCATCTTTTCGCATTTATCAGTACTCCATTCCTTTTTATTCCTAAATAATGTCTCATCATATGTATAAAACATATTTTGCTTATCCATTCATCAGTTGTGGTACATGTGGGTTGTTTCACATTTGAGTAATTATTAATAATGCTGGTATAAACACTTGTGTGCAAGTTTTTGTGTGAATATATGTTTTTATCTCTTTTTCCTATAAACCTAGGAGTGGAATTGGGGGGTCACCTTTATTTTTGAGCAAAGAGAAAACTTATGGGGTGCTGAGGAAGAGGATAATCCATACAGTTTGTGCTGAAACCACTGACAGTGTCATATGGGAGTACATTCGTTTCCCATTGCTGCTGCAACAAATTACTACAAATTTGCAAGTTTAAAACAGTGCATTTTTTAAAAAAATGTACTGTTGCGGAGGTCTAAAGTCCAAAATAAGTCAACAGAGCTGATTTCGTACTGGGGACTCAAGGGGAACCCCCTTCCTTGACTTTCCCAGCTTCTTGAGGCCGCCTGCAATCCCTTCACTTGTGTCTCCTTCATTCATTCCTCCATCTCCAAAGTTAGCAGCATGGCATCTTCAGCTCGCTGTCGTTCTCTCTCTATCTCTATCTCTATCTCTATCTCTCTCTCTCTCTCTCTCTCTCTCTCTCTCTCTCTCTCTCTCCCTCCCTCCCTCCCCCCTCTCTCCAACCCTGCCTCCCTGTTTCTGTCCTCACAGCTCTTTTTCTGGCTTTCCTGCCTCCTTCCTATTATAATCCTTGTGATGACATTGTGAATGCCTGAATAATTTAGAACTATCATCTCATCTCAATGTCCTTAACTTAATATCTGCCAAGTCCCTTTTGACATGCAAAGTAACCTCCACAGATTCTGGAGATTATGACAGCAAGATGTGAACATCTTTATGTGTGTGTGAGGGGGAGGGGGGTATCATTCAGGCTACTATATGGAGAATATCACAAATTATGAGATTCTTTAGACCAGACACTATGGGGAAAATGTGTCCAGTCCACTAAAAACTTGACATATCCAACCATAGAAAATGGACTTAATTTTGATTTTATATAAAAGAAGAGCATGTCTGTTATCTTCATTTGGATAAATATGAATCACAGTGTTACAGAAACAGTTAGAGTAGGTATATGAATGGGTTTTGGGGTCAGACATTGGGGTATCAAATCCTAGCTCTCCCACTTATCAGCTGAGTGACTTTGGCAAATTATTCAGACCAACTGTACCTTAGTTTCTTCATCTATACAATAGAGAATATGATAATATTACTTCATAGGCTTGCTTTAAGATTTAAATAGATAATATAGGCATGGTGCTTCGAAAAGTGTCTGGAATGTAGTAAATGTTAATGAATATGCATCTTTGCAACATTAGCAAATAAAATTATTAAAAGAGAGTAAGTTAGCCTAATTCCATATAAAGATTTGAAAATATGTTTCTATAGGAAAGCTTAAGTGATTTACCAGGAAAATCTGCAGCTTTGTTTCTTTGTAGAATATTGTTTTCAGGTACTGAGCTCTAAGATTTTGAGTCATGCAGCCTGTCCTCGTTCTAAAATGTTTGAGTATTCCTAAAGATTCTTAGTTTTATAACAGAGAGTGGGACTAGAGGACTTTATCTAATGCCATATTGTCACTTTAATGCCCTCGCATAACTCAACATAATAATCATTCTGATGGTTGACATTTATTGAGCACATGTTCTGTGCTAGGAAATGCTCTAAACATTTCATAGGAATTAAATCATTTGATCTTCACCTAAGCCCTAAGAAGTAGACAGTGTGTAATCTTCATTTTATATAGAAGGAACTAAGACCCAGGAAGCTGAAGCACCTTGTCCAGTGCTGCACAAACTATTAAGAAGCAAATCAGAGAGTCTAAGCCTGATCTCCTGATCTCAAGTACACTAATGTTTCCACTAGGTAGGCTGTGAACACGGTGGTTGAGAGCAGTCCCTGGAGCCAGGCTGCTTTGGTTCAGAGTCTGGCTCTATGATGTGTACAACACAGGTAGCTTAGGCAAATCACTTGACTTCCCTGTGCCTCATCTCTAGATTGGTGATGCAGAAGGTGGAAACCGAGGGATAATGTCTGCCTCATGGAGCCATTGTGGGGATCAATAAGACCCTATGCAACATTTCAGCACATTGCTTTGCCTCTAGCAAATGTGCAAGAAGAGTTTCAAAACCGGAATTGGTTTCTTTGGTTATAGGTTCTGCCTTTAAATATCTTCAAGAATAACAGAAAATTAATTCTAGCTGTTATGAGCAATCGTGTTCCCTGATGTTGGCTCATAAACTCATGTTTGGTCCTCCACAGCCTTTCCACACATTTTCTTATTCACTCATTCATTCATTTGTTCATTGTCTTATGTCTTCAATAAAATGCATTGAGCCTCAGGCATGAGATAAATTCTGTCTCATAAATTCCTACAACTGAACATCTGATCCCTATAAAAGCCTTCCATGCAAATGGTATTGTTTCCATTTTCTGATGAGAAAATTGAGATTCAGAGACTCTAGATGACAATGGTAGTAGATATGGTCCCAGGAAACAGGATATTCTGTCACCCAATGAACATTCACACCACCCTTTCTGCTGCTGAATTGAGGAATGAGCATAGACTAAGCAAGCATAACGCATGGCAAGATTTGCTTTAGGCATCTTCCAGCCATTGACTTTCGTAGGGATATTCACTCTAAGTCTCAGTTCCCTCATCTGTTAAGATAAAAACAATTGCGTCTCCTTCTATGGCTGTTGTGTGAATAACAATATATTTGTATGCCTAGATGAGATTAGATGTCCAATAAATAGTTATTTCTGTGGTTATTATTTGTATTTATTTGTTAATTCCTTTGTAAATTTTAATGTGTTCTTTCTAATGAAGCACTAATATGCCCTTTGTATAGAAAGCATCAGGGAAAACTTTTTGTATAGATATTTTTATTTTAATATAAATGATGAAAAGGTAGCCTGGAACATTTTACACATATGTTACAAAACCCCTGGGAATTTTCTGAAAAAAAAAAAAAAAGACTTGAATCCAAAGCAGGTGGCTAGGCAGGACATATTAGTCTGTTTGAAGGGCTGGACTTCCCTCAAAAGCTCACAAACTGAGGGAAAAGTCCAAGGGAACTGTGAGAAAACAGTAATTAATGACTACAAACTCTGTGCTCCCAGTCCTCGTCTTCTGTGGAGAGCCATAAAGAGATCAATTCCACGTTTTAAATTCTTCACCTAATTCCAAACCAACAGGAGCAAAGCCCCAATAGCACAGAGCTCCAGCTATAAGTCAAGAGTAGAAGACATTTTGTGTGCATTACCTCATCTTTTATCCACAAACAACTATTGTGGGTTGAATTGTTTCTTTTAAAAATTCATATATTGAAGCTCAGTACCTCAGAAGGTGACCTTATTTGGATACAGAATCCTTGTAGATGTAATTAGGTTAAGATTAGGGCATTAGGGTGGACGTTAATCCAATATGACTGGTGTCCTTTTAAAAAGGGACAGACATGCCTATAGGAAGAATGTCATGTGACAGTGAAGATAGAGGTCCAGGTGATGCTTCTACAAGCCAAAGAATGCCAGAAATTGTCAGCAACCACCAAATCTAGGAGAAAGGCATGGAGCAGATTCTCCCTCATAGCCCATGAAGGAAGCAACCCTGCTGACAATCTGACCTTAGACTTCCAACTTCCAAAACTGTGAGACAATACATTGTCTTTATTTAAGCCACTGAGCCTATGATACTTTCTTGTGACACATCTAGCAGACTAATATAATAACCCAAAGGCTGAGGTATTCCACATTTGTAAAAACTCATCATTAAAAAATCTGATTTTCTTGCCTAAGGAGCCACAGCTAGTTATTGGAGAATTTAGTGGAACAGACTTATTCCAAAGTTCATGGTGTTGGGCTATGTAGGTTCCATTTTCCACTTTCTTTCTAATTTTTATGAGGAGAAAGGAGGACCCTCATAAAGATTTTGTACTGCGTAGCTGAACTTCCTCAGAAACCATGTCTACTTTATGGGATGCTCATTTATGCCAAGAAAGACTATTGGCTTACCCAGTAAGAAACAACATAACAGTTCAATAATAATGACAGATATTTAAATTGTATTTCATAGCACTTACTGACGTTGGTTCAGGTTTTCACAGGAGCCCCTGTGAACAGGCATTGCTATCTCAGATGAGGAACACCACAGAAGAGGCTGTGGGATTTGCCAAGTTCAAACAAACAGTTAGCATGTGGACACATCAGAACTGGAACCAAGAGTTCCCAGTCCACTGTGTTGTTCTCCTGTCATAAACACAAGACTTACTTGCTTCTTCTGCATCTGATACATCTGTTCCTTACCTGGAACACAGAAAAAGCCCTTGATAGTCACCGGATCCTATTAGAAAAAGCATGGCTTTAGGAGTTGAGCTGATATGCGTTCAATCCTCAGAATTTATCAGACCCTAAGTCTATTTCACTGTTGGTTGTTGTGAGTATTACTGATATAAACTATAAAGAGTGACCCACAGAAAATTCTGCTAAATTAGTTGTATTATTTTTTTAAATACCTGGCCTAATTCTACCTCCACCATTTATTAGGGTGCCATTTTGAGCTTACTAAACCTTCCTTTGCTTACTTGTTAATTAAGGTTTTTATACAGCAATGAATGCAATAACACTTTCAAGATTTCCAGTTCTACAAATGCAAGGAATTAATTGTAAGGAATGTGAAGATATATAAATAGTTACCATAACACAGAAGGCATTAAATGACTATTTGCTTGCTGAGTAAGAATGGCTATACCCTACACCACTCCCCAAATTCAAAAGAACCCAGTCATAATGGATACAAAAAGATGTTACCCAGACAGTGTTTGCAAGTGTGAGAAAAGGGAGAGAGTGAGTCCACTTGCTCTGGAAAACTAGAAATCGCAACCGCTACCTTGATCAAGAAGAGCATCTCATGCCTGAGGTTTCAGTTTACCTAAAATCCAAATGTTTCATTGAAAAAAAAAAAAACCCTCTGGGCAATTCCTTTTAAGTTAACTGTGAATTTCATTTTAAATCCCTTCGTCCCCAGGCTTAATATTTTTACAAATAAAACATGTTTTAACCCATGTTTCTATAAA
Source organism: Colobus angolensis palliatus (assembly GCF_000951035.1). Classification (NCBI taxonomy): domain Eukaryota; kingdom Metazoa; phylum Chordata; class Mammalia; order Primates; family Cercopithecidae; genus Colobus; species Colobus angolensis. The sequence goes on along the minus strand of NW_012115844.1, from coordinate 2,396,240 downwards.
ATATTTTTTAGAAATACATATATGGATTTGTCTCAGAGGAATTCTAATAAACATATTGAAATCTACATCAAAGCTTGGTTTGATATCTGATAACCGGGGATGCAAGGAAGACCTATCTCAAAGTTTCCCTTTGGAAATCAACCTCAAATAACCACTCAGTGTTCAAAGTCAATTCCTATTAATGCTTGTACATATGGTATTAATTCCACATTAATTCTGTCAAAAGTGATATCATAGTTAGAAGTTCCAAATGATGACATCACTAAAACAACTTGGTTTTCATGAGTGTGGGACCAGTCAGTGCCAAAATCCAATTCAATCTATTCATCTGTCTATTCTGACAAGTTCAGTTTAATTAGTTCATGGCCTCATAATGAACAAGAGACTGACTTTCTGTCCAATTTCCAGAGCCATTTCTATTCTCTTCAACTTAAGTGCCAAATGCTTATGCTGCTTTGCCCAATTTATACCTTTGCCTATAATTACTGGTCCCCAAGGTGTGATTGTCCTTTTTCATAAGAGTTTGTGCAGCTGCCAACATGAAGTTGTAAATAAATTGTAATACCGTTGCTATGAGGTGTAAAAATCCCACAGCTCATATCCAGAGCCTTGTATAATAAACTCAAGTAAACATTCCATTTCCTGCAAGTGATTGTGGTCTGTGACTAGATTTAGAAAACAGGGCAGTAAGTCATCTTTCTTTAATGAGTCGTTGAAAACAAAGTCGTATCCCATGAAACCAAAACCTGTCCTTGACAAAAACAAATAGCTTATTTGTAAAAGACCCTCCAAGGGGGAGGGGGTCAGGTTTTTCTGCAGTTTATGATCTGAGATTCATTTTTGCCATCACAAAGTGCCAAAACAATAGCAACTCCACTCTCCCAACAGCACCCACTGCCAATGAAATGCAAGAGACTGGTTTTCTAACTAGAGAGGCAAGGAGCTATTGGAGGAAAACATTAGAAAAGCAAATGTAGAGCGATCAGGTTTGAGGATTCGGTCTTCTATTTACTAGCTATTTATAACCACTGTGTCTCAGTTTCTTCAGTTGTATCTTAGGGAGAATGATGCCCACCAACCAGGATTGGTGTGATCACAAAACAGGATCATTAAATACAAAGCACCCAGCAACAGTGCTTTCCAACAGTAGACAACACGAAAATGATCACTTCTCCCTCCTTTATCTTTGTGATAGACAGCAAATCTGCATTTTTTGGTTTCCACTGGACCAACGCTGAGCCTACTGCGTGCCATGTGCTTCACTAAAGAGCAAGTCATACTTTTTCTTGTGTCACTGTTCTTACAACCCTTAACAATGCTATCTTTTTAAATGGCCTCATCTATGAAAGGTGATTGAAACTTCTAAAATGATATCTTTACAGACTCCAGTAACTCCTCTAATTTCATTAAGACCAGTGCAGTTTTTCTCATCTTATTTATTTTTATCAAAATTATTCAATGATTATTTTCTTAAGTTGAATTTAAGCAAATTAAAAGCTTCATGTCAGCCTTTTAGATACACCATGAGTTCAACTTCCCTTTTTCTTTGTAGGGACAAGTTCTCACAAGGTTGCCCGGGCTGCTCTTGACCTCCTGGCTTCAAGAAATCCTCCTACCTCAGCCTCCCAGAATGTTGGGGTTAGAGGGGTGAGCCACTGTGCCAGGCCTCAATTTAATATAAAGTTGCGCAATTTTACGCTTGAACCAATTAGGTCAAGAAGTAATCACTGTGTACCCAGCAGTAGCCCAGGTCTTATCGTGGAAAATTAAATCAATCAAGATCAACAATTCATGCCTGTACGTGGCAAAGACCATTAATCCTACCAAATATACATGGTTTCTCCAACATCTCCGAGCATCCCTTGCAGTTCTCTTGGCACCATTTGACTGGCTGTGGTCAATGGACCCTAATCAGAGGTGATGTGTATTACTTTCAGTTAAAGGAAGTTGACAGTCTACATACTTCCTTCATCTCTCTCTTCTCCAACTACAGAGAACCTGGAAAACATGTACCAGGTGATGTAATACCAGATGGAGTAGAGCAAGTTCACCTTCATAGAATTATGTGCCAGTAAGAGATTAAATATTGCAATACAATATTAATATTAAGGATGTGGGGGCTGTCTGCTACCAAGAGTCTTTTGTGTTCATGACCTGTACCTTTCTATGAGACCACACTTCAGAGTTCGCTTTGCTTTGTGTTCTAAAAAGGTTTTCCCCAGATTTCTAGCCTTCGTCAATCCCTTGGTCTAATTGGGGAAATATTCACAGTCCTCACTTGAACAGAGGTCCCTCCCACCTCCCATTAGGTTGTGCTTGGGCTACCAATAAGTAGTTCCCATTTATAATTGCCATGAAATATTCACTAGAAAAGTCATCTTTTTGGTGACCATAGCCTCCTCAAGTGAGCACCACTTTCACTTCTACTGGGTTTCTCCCATATCTACTGGGTACCACATTTGCCCATGGCCTTGATGTCTATATTAACTTCCTATGGCTGCTGTAAAAGCATAACCATAAATTGGGTGGCTTAAAACAATCAGAATTTAAGTTCCCACAATTTTGAAGGGTAGAAGTCGAGGGTAGTCCAAAATCAAGGTGCCCTTGAGGCTGTGCTCCCTCTAGGGGTTCTAGAGAAGAATCCTTCCTTGCCTTTTCAGCTCTAGTAGCTACTGGAATTCCTCCACTTCCTTGCCTTCTGTCTCTGTACTCATCCTCACATTGCCTTCTCCTTTATATGTGTTTTTGTAAAAAACTTCGTCTTTGGATTTGGGGACAATCCTGATAATTCAGGATGATGTCTTGATTTCAAGATCCTTAACATAGTTACATTTTCAAGAACCTTTGTCCAAATAAGGCAACATTCACAGGTTCCAGGAATTAGAACTTAGACATATCTTTTTGGAGACTATTTTTAGACATGGTACAATGTCCTCTGCTAATGTAACAACCAGAATTCTCCTCACATTTGTGTTACCCTCTAATAGCAGGTTCTAAAGCAGAGTTGCCTTGTTCTCCAGTGTCTCAGGGTTTTAGTTATAGATGGGATGAAAACGTTCTTTTAATTTCTTATGAGCAGCTTCCATTTCCCTAAGATTCAGAAATAGGCCATAAATAGACTGATCTGAAGAACTTCACTAGACTCTGATTGCTGTGGGTTTGTTATCGAGCCAAAATTTTCTATGGGAAGAACATTTCCTTCCCTTAAAGATACCTCAGTCCCTCATTTATGAAAATTTCTGGCCATCTCACCTAGAAGTTCCCTAGCATATCACCAGGACTTTGATTTATAAAAATATTCAAATATAGGGTCAAACCTGGACTCAAGGTACAGTTAGATATTTTGCACCTCTCAGTCCCATAACACTCAGATCCTTATAAACAGAGAGTTACTTATCATTCTTTTCTTACACTGAATTTCCAAGCTGGTCATGTAACATATCAAAACAAAACCACACATTATATCATCATCAATAAGACCATCCTAAATTATGAGTAGGTCTATAACTATAATTGTAGTAAATTGAAACAGAGAAAAACTCAAGTCATGTCATTAAGCCTCTTATTTTATTGAAGGGAAAATGGAGATCCCCCAAAAGATGTTACTTATTCAAGATCACCCAGTAATTCAATGATGACCCACAAGTAACATTTAATTTGTTGGAAATGTTCAACAACATTGACTCCTGATTAGAAAAGCTAGATTTTAACCCTGACACTAACTGCTGGAAAATCTTCTAAGTCATATGGCTTCTTTCAGCCTTAGCTTCCTCCCTTAGAAATAATACCAAAAACCTAATGTAAATGACGAGTTAATGGGTGCAGCACACCAACATGGCACATGTATACATATGTAACAAATCTGCATGTTGTGCACATGTACCCTAGAACTTAAAGTATAATAAAAAAATCAAAAACAAATAAATTCAGTTAAAAGGGAAAAAAAAAGAAATAATACCAAAAAGGAAATCGATACCACCATCTGACCACCTGTGCAGCTCATGTAACATAGTATGGGTAAAAAGTATCTTATAAATATTTTCTTACATGCCTAGCTGGAATGAGCTCCTTGAGAACAGACAGCATGACTTGCCCCTGGTCCAACCTATAGCTCAGTAACTGACACATGAATGGTGTTCAGGGAATGCTGAGCCGATGATCACATTAATCAATTAATTAATGAAAGCAGAAAGTGTTATTAACCTCAAATAAAGTCAGAATGTATAGAAATAGCAATTAAGAGCACAGGCTCTGGAACATGACTTCCTGGGTTCAAATCCTAGCTCCAACACTCACGATCTATGACACATAGGACAATTTAACCTGTCGGTGTCTCAGTTTTTCTTCTCTAAAGGGGATTTCTTCTCTAAAGAATACAGGTACTCACCACACAGAGTTAAGATGACAATCAAATGATACAAAGTCTGACACAAAGAGACTATCAATATACTTTTTATACCTTTAATGTCTACACTTTTTCTGAAATATGTTCTTGTCTAGCTTCCCTTTGTTTGTGTTTTCAATTTGATTCTGGCACTGCCATTATCATGAGTTTCCATATGTTTTATCTGTTTTCAAATTATTGAAGAGAGTGAAGATCATATAAGTCTTTGTATTAACTTATGAATGCTCACAGTAACCAAAGGCACACAGAAAGCCAAGGATAATACATCAGATTACATCATGTTGCATCAAAGCAGTGCTCTGATACTGCAGAAAACTTCAGCTTTGAAAGAAGATGCCAAAGTATCAGGCACATCACAAACGAGATTTTCGTAAACCCACCCAGGAGTGATATGATTTAACCTGTGGTTCTCACTTGGCCGTCTTTAGGAATAGCATTGTCTATTTTATCGGCCCTGAGTGCTAATAATACCTTCATTTTACTGGCAGCAAAGTACTATATGTTTATAACCTAAAGCTACTACTATGACTGGAGAGGGCGACTCATACCTCCCCACCTTTCTCTTGCTTGCCCCTTTCCTGGCATGTTCTGCACCCACATCTTCATCCATCTAACTTAGACATACCTTCAAAACTCAACACGGGTTCCCTGTCACTTCAAAAAAGTCTTCTCTAGTCATGTCTCCACCACACACACAGTTATAGTATCCCTAAAGAAAGAAGCCAAATCTTATGCATGCTTGTGTCTGCAGTCAAATATCACAGTGTTGCTATGTTGCAGGCACTCAGAAATGTCTTATAGAATAAAACACAGACCCACAAAAACAAAACTTTCAGTTAGCCTTGATTGGCTGTTTTAAGAAGTCCCTATTATTATTATTATTAAGACGGAGTCTCACTCTGTCACCCAGGCGGGAGTACAGTGGTGCAATCTTGGCTCACTGCAACTTCCGCCTCCCGGGTTCAAGCAATTCTCTGCCTCAGTCTCCTGAGTAGCTGGGATTACAGGCGCCCACCACCAAGCCCAGCTAATTTTTGTATTTTTAGTAGAGATGGTGTTTCGCCATCTTGGCCAGGCTGGTCTTGAAATTCTGGCCTTGTGATCCACCCACCTTGGCCTCTCAAAGGTGCTGGGATTAGAGTTGTGAGCCACCGTGCCCGGCCTGAGGTCCCAAATTATTTTAAAGAAAAATACATTGGGAGTTATACCTGATATAAATGACGAATTGATGGGTGCTGACGAGTTGATGGGTGCAGCACACCAACATGGCACAGGTATACATATGTAACAAACCTGCACGTTATGCACATGTACCCTAGAACTTAAAGTATAATAATAAAAAAAAAGAAAGAAAAATACATAAGAACTTGAAATTTTTTTAAAAAATCTTTATTTGGGCAAGATAGATGTATCAGTCCATTTTCACACCACTATAAAGAACTGCCTGAGACTGTGTAATTTATAAAGGAAAGAGGTTTAATTGACTCACAGTTCAGCATAGTTGGGAGGCCTCAGGAAACTTACAATCATGGTGGAAGGTGAAGGGGAAGCAAGGTACCTTCTTCACAAGGTGGCAGGAAGGATAATGAACGCAGGAGGAACTATCACTTTTCACATCTCCTGAGGACTCACTATCACGAGAACAGCATGGGGCAAACCGCCTCCATGATTCAATTACCTCCACCTGGTCTCTCCCTTGACATGTGGGGATTATGGGGATTATAATTCAAGATGAGATTTTGGTTTGGGACACAGCCAAACCATATCAGTTGTGGAGCAGGAGATCCCAGCCTTTGATGCCCATAAGGAAGATCTCAGGAACCCAGTTAAGAAGCTGTAGTAACACAATAGAGCCAAACACCCCAGGGTAACCACACAAAAAATGATAGAAAGTAAAGTTTAGTTTTGCCTGCATCATTCAGTCCCCCAGGTCAGAGCTACTCAGCAGTAAGAGACAACTCCCCTGCCCTTGATTTCTCCTGGTAGGGAGAAGGAGAGCTGGGTGAACAATCAGTTTTCCCAGCTTTGCAGGAACTGCCCAAGGTTCCCCTTCTGTTTCATGTCACGCGGAACACCAAGACTAATGGCAAAGCTGAGGCGTCTGGAGAAAGGTTGGAACAAAGAAGAAGGGAGGGAGCTGACACTATCAACCAGTGGTGGAAACCATAGTGGTCTCCAACGACCTGCTCTACAGAGGACCCCTGAAACCTTTTCTGTCTCCAACAGTCTGTGCAACCACAGTGGACCCCCTACAGCTTTCACTGTTGATGATCCCACAGTGTTTTCAGCCATGGACCCCAGTAGCCTGCTCCACAGAGGACCCTAGCAGCATTCTCACTGAGGAAACCAGCAGCCAGCACACTTCCAATGGGCTCCCCACAATCTCTCTGCTAAGACTCCCACAGTTTTTCATCTTCACAGACTCCAGTTGCCTGAGCCACCACCCACTCTCCCTCCTCCTACTAGAGTCATCCTAGCTGTCACCAAAAATGATGGCCCCACCCCAGGAGTGAGCTCAGTCATTGCGGACATGCTTGCAGATGGCTCAAACCCCAGCCACTGGCTCCAACACCCACTGCTGCGTGTACACAGGTAGCTGACCCCACAGCCATGGGCATGCATGCAGTTAACTGCAACCCCTGCTGCCAGCTCCCACTGCCTCACATCAGTGACATCAAAAACGTAAAATGCTGGAAAGGAGGAAGAAGTAGTTGAAGTGCAGTTTTTGTATGTAATTGGAGCTAAAGTTGTTATCAGCTTTAAATAGACTGTTATGTCTATAAAACATTTTATATAAACCTCATGATAACCACAAAGCAAAAGTTTATAATAGATAAACAAAAGATAAGGAAATCAAAGCATGTCACTACAGAAAATTATCAAATCACAAAAGACAACAGTAAGACAGGAAGAAAGAAACAAAGGATCTATAAAACAGTGACAGAATACATTAACAGAATGGCAATAAGTCCTTGCCTATCAATAGTTCCTTTAAATGCAAGCAGACTAAATCATTAAACAAAAGACATAGAGTGTCTGAATGAATACAAGAAATAAACAAGACTCAACTTCATTCTGCCTGCATGAGGACACACATTAACTGAAAGTGGAGGAATGGAAAAAGATGTATCACTAAAATAAAAACCAAAAGATAACAACAATAACTGTGCTCACATTACATAAAATAGACTTTAAGTCAAAAGCTGTAACAACTAAAAAAGAAGTTTATTATGTAATGATAAAGGGGCCAATTAATCAAGAGGCTATAACAATTGTATTTCTAGTCACCCAATATCAGAGCACTTAATATAAATGTAAAGGAAGCATCAACAGATCGGAAGAGAGCAATATACAATATAATGATAGTAGGGACTTCAATACTACATTTTCAGCATGAATAGATCATCCAGAGTATCAAATAGAATCAGTGGAATTGAAAAACCTATAGACCAAACGGACCTAAGCAATACACATAGAACACTCAATCTGAGAACAGCAAACTTCACACTTTTCTCAAACATACACAAAGCATTCTCCAGAATAGAGCATATGTTTGGCCACAAAACAAGCATTAATAAATTTTAAAAGATTATTACTATATCAAGCATCTTTTCTGACCACAGTGGTATGAAACTAGAAATCAATAACAAGGGGAAAACTCAAAAATTCACAAATGCATGAAAATTAAACAACATCTTTCCAAACAATCAATGGGTCAAACAATAAAATCAAAAAGGAAATAAAAAAGCTTTAGACAAATAAAAATGAAAACGCAACACACCAAAACTCATAAGATGCAGCAAAAACAGTTACAAGAAGTTTTAACAATAAACGTCTACAGTTTTTAAGAACAAATATCCCAAATAAGCAAGCTAACTTTATACCTCAAAGAACTAGGAAAAGAAGACCAAATTAAGCTGAATCTTAATTGAAGGAAGGAAATAATAAAGTTATAAAGATCATAGCAGAAATAAATCAAATAGTGTCTAAAAAAATAAAAAAAGATCATGAAAGCTAAGTTGGTTTTTTGAAAAGAAACAAAATTGACAAGTCTTTAGCTACTCTAAAAAAAGATAGGAGACCCAAATAAAATCAGAAATGAAAGACGAGGCATTGCAACTGATGTCACAGAAGTACAAAGGGTGATAAGAGACTACTATGAACAGTTAGACACGAATTAGTTGGATAACCTAGAAGAAATAGATACATTCCTAAAAACAGAAAACCTCTGCAGACTAAATTATGAACAAATAAACTATTGGAACAGATCAATAATGAATAAGGAGATTCAATCAGGAATCCAAAATATCTCAATAAAGAAAATTCCGGTACCAGATGACTTCACTGGAAAATTCTACCAAACAGGTAAAGAATAATTTGTATCAATCATTCTTTAACTCCTCCAAAAAAAATGAAGAGGAAGAAACACTTCCGAACTCATTTGACAAAGCCGGTATTACACACTGATCCAAAACCACAAGGATGATACACGAAAATGAAATTACAGGCCAATATCCCTGAGGAAGACAGATGTAAAAATTCTCAACAAAATACTAGCAAATCAAATTCAATAGCACATTAAAAGGATTATGCACCATAATAAGTGGAATTTTTGCTGGGATACAAAGATGGCTCAACATATGCAAATCAATAAATATAATACAACATATTAACAAAATAAAGGATAAAAATCATATGATCATCTCAATAGATACAAAAAATTGACAAAATTTAACATCCTTTCATGACAAAAATTCTAAATATATATATATATATATGAAATGAACCTCAACACAATAAAAGCCATATATGACAAGCCCATGGCTAACATTAATCTCAATGATGGAAAGCTGACTGCTTCTTTCTTTAAGACCAGGAACAAGACAAGGATGCCCACTCTCACCACTTTTATTTAAGATAGTACTGGAAGTCCTAGCCAGACAAGTTAGGCAAAAAAAAAAAAAAAAAAAAAAAAGAGAGAATTAAATGTCATCCAAATCAGAAAGGAAGAAGGAAAATTGTCTCTCTTTGCAGATTACATAATTTTATGTATAGAAAATCCTTAATTTAAACCAAAATCCTTTATTTAAACAAAGTATTTAAATACTGTTTAAACTAATAAGCAAACTCAGTAAAGTTTTGGTATACAAAATCTACACACAAAAATCTGTTGTATTTGTATAGGCTAACAATAAACAGTCCAAAAAGGAAATTAAGAAAACTATCTCATTTAAAATAGCATCAAATAATAAAATATGAATAAATTTAACAAAAGATATGAAAGATCTGTAAACTAAAAATTACAAGATAGTAATGAAATAAAGAAGACACATAAAACATTTTATATTCATTGATTGGAAAAATTAATGTTGTTAAAATTTTCATACAACCTAAAGCCATCTACAGATTCCATAAATCTCTATCAAAATCCCAATGATATTTGTCAAATAAATAGAAAAAATAATCCTAAACTTTGTACAGAACCACAAAAGACTCCAAACAGCCAAAGCAACCTTGAGCAAAAAAGAAAAAAAAAAAATCTCTAAGTATCACACTTCCTGATACCAAATTATATCACAAAGTTATAGTAATCAAAACACTACAGTCCTGGCATAAAGTCAGACATATAGAGCAGTGGACATGAATAGAGAGCCCAGAAATAAAACTGTACATATATGGTCAAGTAATTTTCAACAAATGTACCAAGAATACACAATGAGGAAAAGATAGTCCCATTAATAAATGATGTAGGGAAACTGGAGATCCATGCAGGAAAATAAAATTAGACCTAATCTTACCCCACACACAAAAATCAACTCAAAAGAGATTAAAGGCTAATCACAAGACCTGGAACCATAAAATGCCTAGAAGGAAATAAGTAAAGCATAGGCAACAAAAGCAAAATAAACGAGTAAGAGTACATCAAACTAAAAGGTTTCTGCACAGCAAAGGAAACAATAAACAAAATTAAAACACAGTTTACAGAATGGAAACAAATATTTGCAAACCATATGTCTGATAAAGGTTTGATATCCAAAATAAATAAAAAATTCCTACAACTCAACAGCAAAAGCAACACCACCAACAAATTAACCCAATTAGAAAATGGGCAAGAGACCTGAATAGACATTTCTCCAAAGACAACATACAAATGGATAATAAGCGTAGGAAAAAATCTTCAATCTCACTATTAGGGAAATGTAAATTAAATCAAAGTGAGGTATCACCTCAAATCTGTTAGAATGGACATTATCGAAAAGACAAGGGCTAACAATTGTCAGTGAGAATGTGGAGAAAAGGGAACCCTTGTCCACTGCTGGTGGAAATGTAAATAGGTACAGCCTTTATGGAAAACAGTATGGCGAGTTCAAAAAACAAACAAACAAAAACACTAAAAATACCATATAATCCCGTAGTTCAACTACAACTAGTATATATGAAAAGGAAACAAAATCAATGTGTCAAAAAGATATCTAATCCCATGTTTACTGCAGTATTATTCACAATAGGCAACATACGGAAATCACCTCAGTGTCCATCGGTGGATGAATGAATAAAGAAAATGTGGTAAAAATTCACAATTACTATTCAACCTTTAAAAAAAAGAAAGAAAATCTTGCCATTTGCAAAAATGTAGATGAACTTGGAGGTCATTATGCTAAATGAAACAAGCCAGACACAGAAGGCCAAATACTGCGTGATCACATTTACACAAAACCTAAAATATAGTTGAACTTATCTTAACCAGGAGTATAGTGGTAGTTACTGGGAGATGAAGGGCAGCAAAGGAAGGGAGATGTTAGTCAAAGGGTGCAAACTTTTGGTTATAAGAAGAATAAGTCATGGAGACCTAATGTACATGGTGACTACAGTTAATAAAAATATTTTATATACTTGAAATTTGCAAAGGAGTAGATATCAAGTGTTTTCACCACACACACAAGAAATGTAACTACATGAGGTGATGGGTATGTTAATTAGATTGATTATAGTAATTATTTAACAATATATGAAAATGTCATGACATAAAATATCTTAAGTACATACTTTTTTTGTCAATCACAAGTCAATAAAATGGGTGGGGGGAATCGTAATATTTTCCTGATCATTGGGAAAAGATCAGTTTTATTTGACATTATCAAATAAATTTGTAGAATACTGCTATTCTGTGGAAACACTGATTAAGAATTTTTTGGAAATATCCAAAACTACACAGAGCAGGTAAAAACATGAAGCATAATTAAGAAAATTTGATAAGCAAATATGTTCTTATTACGACAACCCAAACCCGATGTGCACTTGCACCAAGGCGTAAAGGTAAGAAAAACAATAACCCACGTGTATTAGGAGCCTTCTCTGCTTCTGTGCCTGTAAATCCATTCCCTCCAATAACCACAAAAGACTTGGAATTTAGACATTATTATTCTTATTTTGGAAATGAAAAATATACACTAAGGTTTATAAATGTTAAATAAATTACCAAGAGGCACAGAGCTGGTGAGCAGAGAAGCTGTGAGTTGAACTTACAGGCATCTGATGAAAAGCCCACATGTTTTCTCCAGTACTTCAGTTTACAATACATAGGAGACTAGAAAACTAACAGAATTTGAAATTATCAACTACTTGGACAATTATCTGTGCAGATAATTAAAAGTTTAGAATTCCACAAAAACATGTTTTAATAGAACAAACAGAATTTTAGAACTATAACATAGAATAGATACCAAGAAGCTCATTATGCAGATGTAAAACTCAGGTCTAGGAAGGTTAAGGAGCTAGTTCAAAGTCACACTATTGTCAGTTTTTTAATATGTGCATTTATGAATGTAATAATTCAACAACCAAGTCATTGCAGAATGAGCATGGATAGGGCTCAAAATGGCTGCTATTTTCTACTCAGTGAAGCACAGGAATAAATAAGGAATGATCCGAGCCTTTAGGAATTTTATAGCCTGTTAAAATAGACTGGTACATAAATATATAATGATAATATCATGTAATATAATACTCATGGTAGAGCATTCCTTTGTATATTTTCCTAGGCTGCCTTTACCACTTTTCAATATTGTGTTCTCCCATTTCCCATATCTCAGAGCTCTCGGAAGTATCTAAATACAGGAAATGTAGACTACCACAAAGTTAATTTCATACATTTAATCAGCATAGCACTACTACAGTGCACTTTTATAATATTATCTGTCTTCCTCCTTCCTCCCCTTTTGATAATTGCCACTTTCCAAAAGCTATGTCACTCTCATGGAAGTTACGAGTTATTCCACTACCCTATCTACACCTACTTCCTACTAAAACTGTTTAGATCAAGTACGGGCATGTGATGCAAATGAGTTCAACAAGAATCTTCACCAGGGTTTTTGGTCTTGGGACCAGAAACATCAAGGATACTCTCTCTGCTGGGCAAGTAGTGTAAGATATAGATCTCAGAGTCCATCAGCAGCACATTGCCCACCTTGGAAAGAGAGACAATCTTTATCTATAGTCTCCTATGTCCCACTACCTTTGAGCCAACTCTTCAGTTCAAAGTCATCATTTCCCAGTGCTCATGGTTGCAGTAAATAATACTATAACTCACCGAGGAATGTAACCCAGATACCTAGTGTTTCTCTTAGACCCCTCCCTCTCCATCACCTGTCAAATCTCACTATTATTGTCCCTATTGTAGTCACTCTTAAATAGTTCTTCACTCTTCACTCTCTCCTATATCTACCACCTTTAAGACCAAGCTACCATGATCTCTTGAGTAAAATACTACAAAAGTTCTTAAGTGATCTATTCATACCAACTGTTGCTCTTCTACAATCTGTTCTTTCAGAGGCAGCCAATTATATTTTTGTAATTTTAAAATTTTTGTAAATTTTACATATTTATTTATTTTTGAAACAGAATTTCACTCTGTTGCCCAGGCTGGAGTGCAGTGGCATGATCATGGCTCACTGCAGCCTGGACCTCATGGGCTCAAGTGGTTCTCCCACCTCAGCCTCCAGAGTAGCTGGGACAACAGTTGCATGCCACCACTCCCAGTTATTTTTGTTGTTGTTATTAATTTTTAATAGAGACAAGGTCTCCCTGTGTTGCCTAGGCTAGTATCAAACTCCTGGGCTCAAAAGATCCTCTTGCCTTGGCCTCCCAAAGTGCAGGCATAAACCATTGTGCTTGACCTGGAAGCAGCTAATTTTAATTGTTTCATGCTCATGATCAAAATCCTCTAATGTCTTCCCACAATTCTTTTTTATAAAAAGTCCTGCAACACTTTAGGATTCCTTTCATGTCATTCTCTTCTTCATGGTTAAGATCACCTGCCTATTCAGAACGGAACCTTTGCAAATGATGCGAACTCCTGCTTCTCGCCTCAGTTATCTCTGCTTCAGGGACAACACCTCTGACACCCCTCTCCAGGTCAAATCCCTCATCATCAGCTGTTATAGCACCTTGTACCTTTCAGAGATCCAGAGCAACCGAAACTCTCCTTAGGAAACATACCACAGTTGCAATGTTCCATTTACTTGTGTGGTTATCTAAAAGTTAGCCTCTTCCATCAAACTTCATAAGGTAGGAACAAGATGCAGAGGAAACACATTTGCTTTCTCACTCAATTCTATACATATATTGTAGCATGGTGGCCCATAAAATGCATTTAAAAATATCTGTTATGCAAATGAATACAAATATTTTCTGCTGTGAACATCAATTAGTTCTATATAATTTGTTCCGGTGACTATAGAAAATTACAGGTACTTTAAATAGATTGAACATGTAAACTAAATTTCTTAAAATGAGTCATTCTATAAAGAGACAACTCTACCATGCTTTTAAAAATTCTATGCAAAGACTGTGCAAGCTTCAGTAGCCAATTCGATCAAGTGGAAGAAAGGATATCAGTGACTGAAGATCAAATGAATGAAATGAAGCAAGAAGAGAAGTTTAGAGAAAAATGAGTAAAAAGAAACAAATAAAGCCTCCAAGAAATATAGGACTATGTGAAAAGACCAAATCTACGTCTGATTGGTGTATTGAATGTGATGGGGAGAATGGAACCAAGTTGGAAAACACTCTTCAGGATATCATCCAGGAGAACTTCCCCAACCCAGCAAGGAAGGCCAACATCCAAAT
>NW_012115844.1:2378533-2378972 GCF_000951035.1 Colobus angolensis palliatus | reverse complement strand
GAAATAAAAGAGGACACAAACAAATGGAAGAACATACCATGCTTATGGATAGGAAGAATCAATATTATAAAAATGGCCATACTGCCCAAAGTAATTTATAGATTCAATGCCATCCCCATCAAGCTACCAATTATTTTCTTCACAGAATTGGAAAAAACTACTTTAAAGTTCATATGGAACCAAAAAAGACCCCACATTGCCAAGACAATCCTAATCCAAAAGAACAAAGCTGGAGGCATCACACTACCTGACCTCAAACTATAGTACCAGATTACAGTAACCAAAACAGCATGGTACTGGTACCAAAACAGATATATAGACAAATGGAACAGAACAGAGTCCTTAGAAATAACACCACACATCTACAACCATCTGATCTTTGACAAATCTGACAAAAACAAGAAATGGGGAAAGGATTCCTTATTTAATAAATGGTGCT
>NW_012115844.1:2356808-2377883 GCF_000951035.1 Colobus angolensis palliatus | reverse complement strand
TACAAAGACACATGCACACGTATGTTTATTGCGGCACTATTCACAATAGCAAAGACTTGGAGCCAACCCAAATGCCCATCAATGATAGACTGGGTTAAGAAAATGTGGCACATATACAGCATGGAATACTATGCAGTCATAAAAAAGGATGAGTTCATGTCATTTGCAGGGACATGGATGAAGCTGGAAACCATCATTTTCAGCAAACTAACACAGGAACAGAAACCCAAACACCTCATGTTCTCACTCATAAGTGGGAGTTGAACAATGAGAACACATGGACACAGGGAGGGGAACATCACACACTGAGGTCTGTCAGGGAGTGGGGTGGGGGGCTAGGCGAGGGATAGCATTAGGAGAAATACCTAATGTAGATGACAGGTTGATGGGTGCAGCAAACCACCATGGCACGTGTATACATATGTAACAAACCTACACATTCTGCACATGTATCCTAGAACTTAAAGTATAACAATAATATAAAAAAGTCATGCAAATTTTTGAGAAATCTCCAAACTGCTTTCCATAGTAGCTGAACTAATTCACGTTCTCACCAACAGCATATAAGCCTTCCCTTTTCTCCACAGTCTTGCCAGCATCTGTTGTTTTTCGACTTTTTAATCATAGCCATTCTGCGTGGTGTGAGGTGGTATCTCACTGCAGTTTGATTTGTATTTGTCTGATAATCAGTGATATTAAGCATTTCTTCATGTTTGTTGGCTGCTTGGATGTCTTCTTTTTAGAAGAGTCTGTTTTTGTCTTTTGTTTATTTTTCCAGCAATCCCATTACTAGGTATAGCCCAAAGGAAAATAGATGATACCAAAAAGAAACACTCATTTGTATATTCATCACTGCGCTATTCACAATAGCAAAGACATGAAATCAACCTAGTTGCCCATCAATGGTGGATTGAATAAGAAAATGTGGTGCAGATAGACCATGGAATACTATGAAGTCATTAAAAGAATAAAATCATGTCCTTTGCAGCAACATGGAGGGAGTTGGAGGACATAACACTACATGAATTAACACATGAACAAAAAATCAAATACTGCATGTTCTCACTTATAAGTGGGAGCGAAGCACTGAACATACACAGACTTAAACATGGGAACAACAGACACGAGGGACTACCAGAAGAGGGGGCATGAGCTGAAAAATTACCTATTGGATATTATGCTCATTACCTGGGTCCAATATAACTATGTAACAATCCTACATGTGTACCCTCTGTATCTAAAATTAAAGCTTAAATTGAGAAAACATCTATGTAAGTCCCCTCCCACAAATATCTTCTTTGTGCCAATTCTGGCCTTGTTAACTCTGAAATCACAGGTGCTTCTACTGAGCACCAATGTCAAGGAATCTCTTGTAGAAATCATCTTTACTTCTCTGGATTCTGGATTCTATTCAACTCAACAAACTTTTGTAGATCCTTGGCACTTTGGTAAGTATAGAGGACTGAAAGATGAGTAAGTCCTGACCCTAGTCATCAGCATGTTCAGAATCAGTAGTGCTTCATGTGACCACTCTTACAGGCTCCTCCTTCAGGCACTTGCCTCCATTCCAGCCATGTTATTCTCTCATAAAAGCTATAATTAAAAAGTGTTTTTGACAGGAGTGTTTTAAATAGGAACTTACCCAACACTGGGACAATACTTGGCAAAAAAAAATTAATGCATGACCTAGATAATTTCTCTAAGTTTTCCTTAAAGAGCATTAGACATTCTTTCATCATGATCGAGCAATGTACTGAATTCAATGAATCATCCTTGAGATTCATACACAAAATAAACAGTTAAAATGACTCTATGGAAAGCTATTTGGCAAGGGACAAATGCGTGCCTTCACTGTTACTTTAAAGTGTCTATCAGTAGACCCTAATACCACATCTGTCTCATAGCCATTATTGAAGACATCTTTATTGAATAAACACATGGACAAATCAATGAGCAAATGGGTACAGATGTTATTAGAAGGTATTGATGTGTCTACTGAGGGAAGACTGCTAAGAAGAAAGAGTAGAGGTGCAGGACGCTTGGTGTGGTGGAAAGAACACTGAACTCAAAGTCTAGAGAATTTCACACCAGTGCTGGCTTTGCTGCTAATACGATGTGTATGACCTTAGGGAAGCAGTCAACTTCTCCAGGCCTCAAGTTTTCTTTCTGAAATGAAAGAGTTAGGTTTAGATATCCAAAACCCAGCTTTAAAAACAGCTCTTGCCTTCCACAACTTACAAATGTTATTACTATAATGTTAAAAGAAAAACGTCAGCCGAATTAAATTTTAAAAAGTTTAATTGAGCAATGAGCAATTCACGAATTGGGCAGCCCCCAGAATCACAGCATATTCAGAGAGACTCCAGGGATGCCTCATAGTCATAACAAATTTATAGACGAAAAAGGGAAGTGGCGTACAGAAATCGGAAGTGAGGTACAGAAACAGCTGGATTGTTTACAGGTTGGCATTCGCCCTGTTGAACACAGCTTGGATATTTAGCAGTGTATGAGCGCCTGAAGTATGGCTTCTGAGACTGGCCAAGACTCAGCTATTGTTACAGGCACACACTCCTAAGTTAGGTTTTCAACCCTGTCTTCCTATTAAGTTAGGTTACAATTCATTCACAAGTACTCAAATATAGAAGTACGGAGTGCTGCTCAGGCCATATTTAGTTTGCTTTAACAAGAGGTTGCATTCTGGTTGTCTCATAATCCATATGCCACAATTCCCAGCCCATTCAATAAGTAGAAATATATATGTAATATTTAAATTTCAAATTATAAGAAAGATTTTTAAACTATTTTTGAAATAGTTGGTGTTATGATATCATAAACACCGCAGAAAAAAGACAAAATCAGAAAATGCTTTTGATCACTGGACTCTTTCTCAACATTAAAAGTGAACGTGGCTGGGGCAAAGTCTGCCAGAGACTCAGAAACTTGCTTGAAGCATTACTTCAATATCACAGGGAAGTCAGCTGGTAAACCACAGCACAGAGTACTGTGATACTCTCAAGAATAGTTAAGTTCTTCTAACTGATAGTAGTGAACAGTTTGGGTTTGTTTGTTTGTTTTTTTGCAGTTAGCTGAAAGCATTTCCTTTTTTAAATAGCTCAAAATCTACCACGATAGAAAGTTTATAGATTTGGGGGGCAATTCTTGAAATCTAAGAGAATTCTGAATTTGATTGTCAAAAAGCACTAGAGTGGAAAGATCAAGTTTTCTTTCCACTAGAAAAGAGTGCACAGAATGCTATTTGAGTGGCCTTGTTTTTTAGGAAATGGTCTTGTCATTCAGGCTGAAAGACGAGATTGCGTGACTAATTATGTTTTCTTTTGCAAAACTACCTCACCAACCATTATGCGAAAGCCTTAATGAGTTATTTTTAGAAAAGGCATACCACATACAGTCATCATCATAAAAGCATTCAATGAATAAATTCAGAGCCAGGATGCCAGCTCCAATACCATCTTCTCCAGTGGGCCTTCTTATTGGTAGAATTAATCTCTTCTTTTAAGTGCTGTCAGGACTCATTGATTTTACCTTCAAGTTAAAAAAAAAAAATTACTCTGGGAGAAGACCATAGATCACATGAAGGTGACGTGTCAAGTCTTTACTTTTTATACTAAGAGAAGGAAATATGAATATTACCGCACCACAGACAAAATAGCAAATAGACTCACATTTATAAAACTGATTTTAGAAACTGATAGCATGTGAAATACAAGACTATTCTATAATTTTTAAACTCTAGGATATTGGGATATTGTGTTGGGATTTTTTTTTTTTTTAGAAAGAGTCTTGCTCTGTCGCCCAGGCTGGAGCACAGTGGCACGATCTCCGCTCACTGCAACCTCTGCCTCCTGGGTTCACGCCATTCTCCTTCCTCAGCCTCCCGAGTAGCTGGGACTATAAGCAACCGCCACCTCTCCCGGCTAATTTTTTGGTTTTTTTTAGTAGAGACAGGGTTTCACTGTGTTAGCCAGGCTGGTCTCGATCTCCTGACCTCGTGATCCACCCACCTCAGCCTCCCAAAGTGCTGGATTTACAGGCGTGAGCCACCACACCTGGCCTGTGTTGGGATCTTTATATGATTTGGGGAGGGAGGATAGTTACGTTCTCTTCCGTCTTCACCTTCATCCTATCTCTCAATCTACTTGAATGCTATTTTTATTGTTTATTTAACAGCTGTATTGAGGCATATTTTACATATCATAAAACTCCCCAATTCATATGTACAATTTAATAATTTTTTAGTTAATTTATTAAGTGGTGCAGCCATTATCATAAATCAGCTTTAGGACATCTTCATCCCCAATAAGATCTTTCACACTCATCTACAATGATCCCCAACCCAGCCCTAGTCCCAGGCAAAAACTAGTCTACTTTATGTCTCTATAAATTTTCCTTTTCGAGACATTTTATATGAATGGAATCCTATAATATGTAGTCTCTCATGTCTCATGTCTGGCTTCTTTCATTTAACAGAATGCTTTTGAGTTTCATCCACAATATAATGTACATCAGTAGTTCATTCCTTTTTATTCCATTACATGGCAATAACACATTTGTCTGTCCACTTACCAATGGACATTGCATTGCTTCTAGTTTAAGGGCTAAAATTGCTATGAACACTCAAGTCTGTGTGCAGATATATGTTTCCTTTCCTCTTGGGTGTGGAAATGGACCCAAAAAGGAGAAGAGAAATTGCTGGTCTGTTTAATGTTTTTTTTCAATCCTTCCATACTAATTAATTCATTGGCTATATACTCTATATAAGGCAGTCGTGCCCTATGGAAGGATATTACATGAGTGAAGCGTACTGTCTTATGAGAGAAATAAGACTCCTAGGGAGGTAGATTTTGGAGGAAGGAGGTACTGGATTTAGTAGAAAAACAGGAAGCTTTCCTGGATGAAGTAGCATAGTGCTGGGGCCTTGAAGAATAAATAGGATTTCAATAGCTGGACATTTTTGATGCAGGTCACTTGCTGCTAAATCCTCAGTGTTGTTCTTCTCTATAAAAGCAGGAAAGACCGTCATATGGATTTCAGGACTTACGGGCTCCAGGGCTGACTCAGTCTCTCTCTACAGTGTGTCTAAATGATCTGGGCCTGGATTTTCTCATTTGAAGGAAGAATCATCCCATTCCTCTGGACCCTGCTTCCCTTTAAGTGAATGTCTTTCTCCAAATTTAAACGCAATGCTTTCTAGAAATGTGTTGATATGAAAAACATACTCTAGAAAGACATCTTCCATATGCCAGCTGATACCAGTGAGCTAAGCCATGTATATTTTAGCATACCTGGAGTGGGCCCTACATGATTTTGAAATAGTTTATCTCTTACCTAGACAACTGATATCCTTCTCTTCCTCAATCAGTTTAATCAAACCACACTGGCCTTTCTGTTAATACCCCTTCAAAGCCTCTGAATTTACCATTCCCTCTACTATGAACGTTTTTTCCTCCCCATCATCCAAAAAGGTAGAATCTTTTTATTACCCAGAATTTACCTCTATAGCCACATTCCGACGGAGACTTTCATTGATTAGGTAACACAGTGACAATGATGTATGTAGTGGACCTGAAATGTGGTGGTCACTCAATACACATTAGCTAGAACTGACGGTCAATATTAATTATAATGCTATTTATACTGTATTAGTTTGCTATGGCTGCTGTAACAAAGCACCACAAACTGGGTGACTTAAACAGCAGAAATTTATCATCTCACAGTTCTAGAGGCTAGAGGTCCAAAGTCAACATGTCAGCAGGGTTGATTCCTTCTGAAGGCTGGGAGGGAAAGATCTGTTTCTGGACTCTCTTCTTGGCTTGTAGATTGCCATCTTCTCCCTATTTGTCTTTATGTTGCCTTCCCTTCATGTGTTTCTCTGTGTCCAAATTTTCTCTTTTTATAAGGACAATAGTCATGTTGGATTATGGCCCACCCTAATGACCTCTTTTTAATTTGATTGCTTCTGCAAAGATCCTATTCTAAATAATGGCACATTCTGAGGAATGGGGAGATGCACTTCAACCAATGAGTTTTGGGAAGATGCAGTTTAACCAACAGCAAACATTATTATTCAATCTGCTATTAAAAAGAAGTTGTTTCAAAAGGAAATTGTTCTTGGAGGAACACCAGTGTAGACTCCAGTTCGATGATTCTGGGCAAAAAGCAGACAATTGCATTAGAAATCTAGCCCATTGGACAAAATGTTGCATTTATATGCCATTTGACTGACCTACAATGCTTTGCAATGAGGCACGTCACCATCCTTAATGAAGCAGGCATTTTCCTAGGCAGTCAGGCTAGCCAATTAATCCAGGCACTCAGGAAGAAAATATATAACCCACCCAGGCCACTTTCCTACATACTATGTAAAGTCAAGAACACATTTGAAATCTATGCACAATGACTATGTAAACACTAAACAAATCAAAAAGGATGGAGGCAAGGGTTATACAGTTACCTTAAGGAGGAGGTTAAACCAACATGTTTCTCTATTTTATTATTTACTTGGCATTTTTAGGCTTATCTGCGTTTTCATAAATGAAGGTTGATATGTGTATAAAACAACTGTTTTTGCTGCACCATTTAAAATGAATTCTTTTTTCCTGATCTATTGATAGAACACAGTTAAAAGAAGATGAGAATTTCACTTTTTGATAAGCAAGACCTCTTAAACTTAGATGATTACTTGCTCATAGTAAAGTGTGATTTTTAAAGTATAGTATGTAACATTTCCCAAGATAATTTGCAGGGGTTTTTTTGTTTTGTTTTGTTTGTTTTTTTGTTTTTTTTGAGACAGACTTTCACTCTTGTTGCCCAGGCTGGAGCGCAATGGTGGCATCCTGGCTCACTGCAACCTCCGCCTCCCTGGTTCAAGCAATTCTCCTGCCTCAGCCTCCCAAGTAGCTGGGATTACCGGCATGTGCCACCACACATGGCTAATTTTTGTATTTTTAGTGGAGAGGGGGTTTCTTCATGTAGGCCAGGCTGGTCTCAAACTCCTGACCACAGGTGATCCACCTGCCTCAGCCACCCAAAGTGCCGGGATTACAGGCATTAGCCGCCACGCCAGGCTGGGAATTTGCATTTTAATGCTACAACTTATGAAAAGGTCAAACAAGGGCTCTTTTAAAGTTGAAGAAACTGATAAAACAGAAGGATTAAAGGATGTGTCTCAGATCACAGGGCACTTTAGGCAGGCATGTAAGGACTGCGTTGGGGATTCTTGTATCCTTTCCTGTCGACTGTGCTCCCTACGGCCTAGGAAAGGGTTCATGAAGGGACCTGAGAAAAGGGCAGGAGTGTTCTGTTTTAACACCAGTCTTTGTCACATGAAATATTTATAGGTAACGTGTTTTTTCGGGTCGCTCAGTGGGTAGAATGGATAAACATTACCTGACGTTCAAGAACGTATTACTACTAGACGTTAAACTTGACTTCCCTTGTGACTTTCCAGGTACACTACCATCCTGGGGATGCATGTGTGTGTGTGTGTGTGTGTGTGTGTGTGTGTGTGTGTGTGTGTATGTGCAGAAGAAGTGATCACTGGTAAGGTAGAAATCAAGGGTAAAGAGAAGGTAATGTAACCCATAATGATGGCAGCACCAACATGTCAGGGAGAAAATGCTAATCCAGGTTTTAGACTTCTACTGCTTTGGCCCCAGGAAGATATGGAAAATGTGAAAACTCCATATGGAATTTGTAGAGGCATTTTGCAGAAAATCATGATCAGGATCAAGAGAGATGAAAGTTTCATCAGAGGTTCTTGCCAGCGCACCTCATTGAGGACACATGGAAATAGACCAAAGCAGTCTGTCAGGTTGCTCAGCCAGGGAATATATTTTTAAAAAATATGTTCATCATTTATCTTGGTAATTACAATCCAAGACTAACATTATGAATGTTAGAAACCTAAGACATTGGAGAGGAACAGAGAATATGCGGATTTTTTTTTAAGTCACATAACTTAAGAGCTGAGCTTCTTGATGTCGAATGCACTATAACTTCAAAGGGAGCCATCTTTAACTTTTCCTTGGGCCTGGGAGAATGCAACTCAGATACGAATTTCACCTGGAACCTTAGTTTCCACAGGAGTGACATGAGAATACCAACAGTACCTATTGTGAGGTCACTGTGAGGATTAATTTTTTTTAATTTTATTTTATTTATGTTATTTATTTATTTATTTATTTTTATTTTTTTATTTTTTTTGAGATGGAGCCTCACCCTGTCTCCCAGGCTGGTGTGCAGTGGGGCGATCTCAGCTCACTACATACTCCGTCTCCCAGGCTTAAGAGATTCTCCTGCCTCAGTCTCCCAAAAAGCTGGGACCACAGGCATGTGCCACCATGCCCGACAAATTTTTGTATTTTTAGTAGAGACGGGGTTTCTCCATGTTGGTTAGGCTGGTCTTCAACTCCTAACCTCAGATGATTCACCTGCCTTGGCCTCCCAAAGTGCTGGGATTACAGGCGTGAGCCACCGTGCCTGGTCTAGGATTAAATTTAAAAACGCACATAAAGGGCCTCTCTTGGTGTAAACACTTTGTAATGTTAGCCAAACTCTGACACTATTATTTCTAAAGACAAATAACTCCTATTCATCCCTCAAGAAAGAGCTCAGGGGCAGTGTCATTCAGAACACCTTCTCCTAACCATGGCTACTCAAATGGAAGAGCCCTTCTCCTGCGCCCCCACATTGCCCCATGTCTGCTGTGTCGCAGCCTTGCCTGACTTGGTGGCGATCACACCTGTGTCTCAGGCTTATCCCTGTGTAAGCCCCTAGAGAGTAGAAGCTGCATTTTATAATTCCTTGCATTCCAGGACCCAAGTGCAAACCTAGTACAAAATAGTTGTTGAAGAAAGTGATCCTCAATAAATATTTGTTGAATAGATACTTGAATGACATGGTAATGAATCAAATTGGATGCTACTGAGAAAAATGGGGCTGGCTTAGAAAATCTTAGGTTCCAAAAGGCCACAAAATGCCATTGCTGTAGCTATGTATTCTCAGTCAACTTACTCTCCCTACTTCTCAATCATAACCCTGCACCAACAAATATTGAATGTAGAGGTTAGTGCCTACTGTCAAAATTATTTAGAAAATCCTGATTTCAAAATGTTTCATTTTGTTTTGATTTGATTTGCCTTAATCATAAGATTTCCCAGCCTGAGTGTCAGCAGAAAGCAAAATTTCCCAAAGACACTGGGCTTGGATGCCATTCTGTTTGAGAAACAGTCCTTAAAGAAGTGTGGTCTCCTGAAGGGCCACACACCTGTGTGGATGAGCAAGGCAGCAAGACAAAGGTTCCACCAGGCACAGTGCCTTGAAGAGGTACATGACTCCCTCCCCACAAGGAATAGGGTCTTTGAAGGATCCAGGGTCTCAGGTAAATGTCCCTACAAGGCACAAAGGGCTATAAATCATTAACAGTCTGTATTGGTCAGTGTTCTCCAGAGGGACAGAACTAATAGGATATATGTATATATGAAAGGTAGTTTATTAAGGAGAATCAACTCACACGATCACAAGGTGAAGTCCCACAATAGCCCATCTGCAAAGTGAGAAGGTAGAAAGCCAGTAGTGGTTCAGTCTAAGTCCAAAAGCCTCAAAAGCAGGGAAGCTGACAGTGAATGCAGCCTTCAGTCTATTGCCAGAGGCCCGATAGCCCCCAGCAAACCACCAGTGTAAGTTCAAGAGTCCAAAGGCTGAAGAACCTGGAGTCTGATGTCCAAGGGCAGGAAGCATACAGCACAGGAGGAAGATGAAAGCCAGAAGACTCCGCAAGCAAGTTTATTCTGCCTTCTTCCACCCGCTTTGTTTCAGCCATGCTGGCAGCCAATTGAATGGAGCTCACCCACACTGAGGGTAGGTCTTCCTCTCCCAGTCCACTGACTCAAATTTCAATCTTCTCTGGCAACACAATTACAGACACACCCAGAAACGATACTTTGTCAACTGTCTAGGCATCTTTCAATCCAATCAAGTTGACACCTAATGTTAACCATCACACAGTGGTATAAACAATGCTATCTGACCTTGGGGAAGGAAACAGACCTCTGACTTTGGAGAAGAACACATAGAGTTTGTGTTGGTAAGAAAATGATGAAGGGTCTAATATTTCTGATATTTATTGGCAGTTCTTTCATTATAAACAACATAAATCAATTATGCATAATTTAAGAAAAAAATTACTGGGAATACAAGGAGCAGCTCACCAAATTGAAGAGAAAACTGAAGAACTAGTTTTCAAAGAGCAAGACCCAAGGCAGTTTCTGAAAACCCAAGCAGTGATTACTAGTGACTGAAGGCTACACACACTGACAGTGATATGCTCCACGTGCTCCCCATCTTGGTGCTCCTCCCCCAAGGCTCAAATTCCAGGGAAAGGGTCTCTGATTGACCTTTCCTCGATCACATGACCACTGATCAACGTCAAACTATGGGAATAGAGCATTTGGACTGCTGTTACCAGAAGAAAGTGCCATGAATGTTGGGCAGTGTAATAACAGCTGACTGTTAACCTATGGTCTCCTTTCAGCAATGCTGTGAAGTACTAGGACTTCCATTCAATGGAAGGGAAGAGTGAGTCTTGGCAAGTTTAAGCCACCAGTCCAAGGGATTTGAATGGAGTACTTGCCTGAGTTTGGAGCCCAAGAACATCACCTTTACAATTTTTTTCCCCTGGCAGCAAAGTCTAGGTTCTTTCCACTACAAAGCCTCTGAGCTGGGCTTTAAAAGGTGGGTGGGATTCCAAATGGCAGAAACATGAAGGGAAAGAAAGTGGGAAATGACCAAGTCATTTTCTAGGCCATGCATTTGGTATTTGCACCATTTCCTTCAGCCAGAGGTCCAGTATGCTTTGTAAATGTTAAACCAAGAAAAAAGCATTCTAGGAGTTTCCTTTGAGACTCACAAACATTCTGCTAAAGGGAAAGCAATCCAAGGCAACATTTGTTTAAATTAAAAATAACAATAAAAAGAAAAATTTGACATCTATTCCTGGCCAAAGGTTGAGCATTAAATAACATTCAAATTTGGCTTTGATAAAAAAAAAATGTATGTTGTTTTGGATAGCTATATTTAAGCAATTTTTGCAAGCCTCAGAGGGAACTAAAAATTCCTTAATTGCTTCCTCATTTTTACATACTCCATTACATTGAACCTCAACAGCATCTGTCACTAAATTAGCAGCATTACAAAAACAGTGTGTATTCCATACATGGAAGAACCTCAAATACCTGAAAATAACTCCAAATATTTAAGGGACCTATTGAGCATTTTTTAACATTAATTTTAGCCTTTAAAATTTCTTGTTATGTCTAGTTATCTGGGACATACCCTAAGGTCTTTGTTTTTTTTTTTTTTTCATTCATAATATAAAATTTTTCATTGCAATTCTCCCTAATCAGCCTATTTATGAGAATAGTTATGAATCTTCAAGAAAGCGAAGATAATTATGCATCTGACATTTTAAGATACTGAACCTTATATCAGAGATTTTAAGAACAAAGAGTGTATGAAATGGAAATCAATATTTTGGGAGCTTCCTCTATGTGCCAGATAGGTGACTAGGCCTTTTCCATTCCAACATCTCAGCGATCCAAACGTCAGCATTTGGAGAGCTGTCATCTGCCCCAGTGATACTGCCCTTCACAGGCCAGGTAGTTGGAGCTGAGGAGCAATTTACTTGAGGCCACATAATAAACAAGTGAATGAACTGGACTTTAACCCCAACTAGATAAGACACTAAAGCTCTTGCCCTTTACAAATAGAATATGTATTTTTTTTTTTCAAGACCCAATAGCCTTGGGTCTCCGTCCCTTTCCCACTCCCAATAATCTATAAGATGAAAACAAGACAAAAACTGTTTTCTAAAAAGACTAGTAGTTGATGCTTTGTCTCTTGGTTTGAATTCTAGCCTTGCCTCAGTTGCTCAATGATCCAATAGCTATCATAGGATTGTCACATGCCACTATCTTCCCGACACGTGGCAAACCCTGAAACTCTGAAATGTTAATTCTAATTCATCCTTATTCATGAACACCAAACTGGTCACCAAGTCTTGCCAATTCCATCTGCATGCTTCTTAAAACTGCCCAGGAAGCGCCAGATCTACCCCTTTTGCCAGCATATTCATGCTACGGCATCATGATGTGCTGTTTCTCATTTTCCTCTTCATTTTTCTATCTCTCCCACTAGGCTCTAAGAACTGAAAGGCAAGGCCTGAGTCTCTTTTGTCTCTGGGTAGCCCAGGCCTAGCACAGATCCTGACATAGCACCAGGGCTCAGCAAATGTTGGCTAAATAAAAGAATAAATAAAGGAACAAACATGTTATATATGACAGTAGATGCATGAACCATCTAATAGCAATAATAGAGCAATACAAACAGAATAGCATTGGCTCTGCGCTTCAAAAGCCTTTTTAAAATTCATGTGCCTTTTCTGTTTCTGGCTGTTCTCTTTGTTCCAATTAGACACATTTGTTTATTGCCTGTTGAGTCCACCTTTCCCTGCTTCCCTGATATTTTGGCTCTCTCACCACACCTAGAATACATACAAACTATAATTGGACATACATCATATGCATGTACATTCACGGCCTTGATCCAGCATTCTTATCTAAGCAATTCCACCCAATGAGCACTAAAGGAAAGGCAAAATACACTTACTGTTAGTTTTCCTTAGAACGCCCTTTTTTTCTTTGTGTGGTCAATGCTGGTCTCTCAAAGGATAGTTTCTCGTCACCTTTATTACAAAGACCTTTCCGACCTGCCCCTATCTTGTCTGGTGTCTTCTATTAGGACATCTCATTCAGATGGTGTATCATTCTCAGAAAATGGAAGCCACACCAGAGAGTGCACTAGAGGTAATTTAATACGGGAACCAGTTACAACAGCACTGAGAGGGCTGAAAGGGCAAACAGGAGCCGGTGAGACCACCCAGAGGTTAGCAACAGCACAAAGCCAGTACCCCTGCTGTGGACAGAACGTCAAACGGTGGAGGCGTGACCAGAGCTCGGGACCCACAGCTACTCTGAAGGGAGGGACCGCCCAGCAGGAGTCGGAACAACAGGGGAAACTGTGACTATGGCCGAAGATGCTTCTTGAAGCAAAAAGAGGCAAGCAGAGAGACCCTGGCGTTGTCCCTTTCCCTGTTGTTCCGCTTCCTGAAAGGGCCTCCCATTGGCCAATTGATAAAGGTTGCCTGGCCATGCAAGTTGCAAAGGTCACTCTCTGTGGTGCAAAGTCAATTAAGGGAAGAGTGTCGAGTAGATGTGAATCCAGACAGCAGAAAAATATACTCTTCAGGTCTCCTCCTTGCTTTTCCGGTTTATACACTTATTTAAATAATGTATATCATGTCTATTTAATTAAGCCATTATTTAATTGACTTTAAGCCCCAAGGTAATGGGAAAAATATCTATGGGCTCATTCACTGCCCTCCCAATCCGGTCATTCACACTTCCTGAGCCACAGTTTCTTCACCTCTAGAAGGGAATTGTAATACTTACATCAGAAATATAAATTCAATAAGGTAATTGATGTAAAACATTTAGAAAATTACTTGAATGCAGGAAGTATTTTGATAAATGGAAGTTTTGTTTCTTTCATTGTCCTAACATCTGGGAAAGGGTAAATTTCCAGGAGAGCTGGTTACCTTCTCTCACATCACAGTCTCCCCCCATACCTTTGTCTCTCTCTCTCCCTCTCCTCTCCCCTCCATACACAGTAGATACACACATATATCATGATTTAGAACTTCATTCACTGAATTCAAAATCGGCATCTTCATCACGTATCCCTCTTTCCTTCTTCTCCCACCTAGTAAGTTCTCTCCTTCCCATCTCTTCACCTCTTTACTTTTTCTTGTTTGCTTGCTTTCTTCCTCCTAAGACAGCATCCCTTTAAACTGCAAATCACTTATGACATGAGGAAAAATATTTGCCCATAGAGGTTGGCCTAGAAGGAATTTCAGCAGGAGTTGAGATGAAGAATTCGGTAAACAGAGCATGGGGCCAATAATAGACCGAGCTTGCAGCATTGTGCTTGTTGAAGAACCCTGGAATAACTCCCTAGATGTTAGAAAATCAGGAAGATGGATCCCTGAAAACCCATGTTTTCAAATCCAGTCACTCGGGTGCTCAGAACAGGCTTGATATCTACAATACATCTTAGTGATCTGTTAATTACTAAACTTTCAGACCTTTCCCATGCAATGCATTCTTTCTTTCTCCTTCTCCTTCTCCTCCTCCTTTTTCTTCTTTCTCATTTTTCAGGAAGAAGTGGCCTCAGAATTGCCTATAATTTCTTACCTCCTCCTGCCAAAAAGTGTTTCAGTCCCTACCACTAAATGTATTACTAAAATCCTGGCTTCTCTCTTTTTCTTTATCAGATGCAAACTAGTTTTAAAAATCTATGAAGGACCTATTATGTACACGATTGCATGATAAGTACTTTGGAGGTGATTTTTCTTTGGGTACTTCAGGTTATTTGGTTATTAACTTGACACCATAGAAATGTATCTGAAGAAAAAAATTATCCTTCTCTAGTGCTTATGTTCTTAGAGGAATTACAAAAAGACGGACACAAAGAAAACTTTTCTAGCACAGAGAACTATAAAATACGAGTCTTTGTTTCTAAAATCACCTCTACTCATTGTTTCTATCCCCTAAACCACAATATGGTTACGTTAAAGCCATTTCCTAATTACAAATATTCCAGCTATACTCTACTTAAACAAATTTACAAGAAAAAAGCAAACAACTCCATACAAAAGTGGTCAAAGGACATAAAGAGACACTTTTCAAAAGAAGACATACACGCAGCCAACAACTGTATGAAAAAAGGCTCAATGTCACTGATCATTAGAGAAATGCAAATCGAAACCACAAAATACCATCTAATACCAGTCAGCATTACCATTTCTAAAAAATCAAAAAATGACAGACACTGATTAGGTTTGGAGACAAAGCAAGTCTTACACACTGTTGGAAGGAATGTAAATTAGTTCAGCCATTGTGGAAGACAGTGTGGCAATTCCTCGAAGACCTAAAGACAGAAATAACATTTATCTCAGTACTTCCATTACTGGGTATATACCCAAAGGAATATAAATCATTCTCTTATAAAGACACATGCAAACCAATGTTTATTGCAGCATGATTCACAACAGAAAAGACATGGAATCATCCTAAATGTTCATCAATGACAGACTGGATAAAGAAAATGTGGAACATATACACCACGGAGTACTATACAGCCATAGGAAAGAACAAGGTCATTTCTTTGGAGGGACATGGATGGAGCTAGAGGCCATTATCCTCAACAAACTAATGCAAGAATAGAAAACCAAATATCGCATGTTCTCACGTATATGTAGAAGCTAAATGATGAAAACACATGGACACATAAAGGGGAACAACACACACTGGGGCCTTTCAGAGGATGGAGTATGAGAGGAAGGAGAAGATCAGGAAAATAACTAATAGATACTAAGATTATTAGCTGGGTGATGAAATAATCTGTACGACAAATGCCCACGATACAAGTTTATCTATGTAACAAACCTGCACTTGTACACCTAAACTTAAAAGTTAAACCAAGAAAAGAGAGAGAGAGAGAGAAAGAGAATTTCTAGGGAGCTGATATAGTTTGGATATTTGTCCCCACCTAAATCTCATGTTGAATTATAGTTGCCAGTGCTGGAGATAGGTCCTGGTAGGAGGTTGTTTGGATCATGGGGGAAGACTTTCATGGCTTGGTGCTCTCTTCCTGATAGTGAGTTCTCATGAGATCTGGTCACTTAAAAGTGTATGTGTGTCCCCTCACCCACCAGCTTTCTGTCTCTTGATCCTGCATATGCCATGTGATGTGCCTGCCCTGGCTTTGCCTTCCGCCATGACTGTAAGCTTCCTGAGGCCTCCTCAAAAGCAGGTGCTGGTGTTATGTTTCCTGTACAGCCTGCAGAACTGTGAGTCTTTTATTTTATAAATTACCCAGTCTCAGGTATTTTCTTACAGCAATACAAGAATGGCCTAATACAGGAGACCACATACTATATTTGAGACAGTGCCAAGCTCTTGGGAAACAATAAAACAGAGCTCCTCTGGGCAACACATTATGTCCTCTGGACAAAATGTGAATATATTCACAAGAAACATCAGGACCCAAGCACCCCAAGGAATGAGAGACTAATGCTGTTTCCTCAGATGACCATATTTGTCCTAAAGATGAGTAGGAGTTCACCAGCTAGAAGAAGGGCTGGGGCTATTTGGGGCAGGCAAAAGGCAAGTGAAAAGTCACATCACTCCAGCTCACAAATATCGCCTTTGTGGGGTAGGTTTTATTGTTCTTCCTAACAATATAATGTTCTTCCTAACAATATAATGTTCTTCCTACTGTCCTAACAAATCAAAGTTTCTGT
This sequence comes from Colobus angolensis palliatus, assembly GCF_000951035.1. Lineage (NCBI taxonomy): Eukaryota > Metazoa > Chordata > Mammalia > Primates > Cercopithecidae > Colobus > Colobus angolensis. The sequence goes on along the minus strand of NW_012115844.1, from coordinate 2,361,445 downwards.
CCATTCTTGTAGGTGAATTAGACATCGCCACCTGAGACCATAATACAGTGTCTCCTGTGGAAGGGTAGATTTCCCCAACCCCACTGATGCTGGGTTCAGCCATGTTACTTGCAAACTGACCTGATACTTATTATGTCTAAGAATATTTAAAAACCACTGCATATATTTCTACAGGCTCTGTTTTACACTTTTTTTTCCCCACAAAAAAAGCAGGTCCCTGATAAGAATTGATTCTTCACCCGGGTTCTCAATGGCAGCTGACCTACAGATGCCGACACATAGGAAATAAATGATTGTCCTATGACATTTGAGATTTGGGCAGGGGGTTTGGGCAGGAGATTTGTAAATGCAGCAAAACTACATCAGACAAATCCTCCTTTCTCTCTATTTCACAAAAAATATTTTATACTTTCCTAAATTCTATACCATATTATGCATTAAGCTTAATATGAAGAGCTATCACTTCTATAATTCATTTTAAAAGTTAAAAAATTTAAGGTTTAGTCAATGCCTCTGTAAAAAATGAGTCTGATTTTTCCAGTTTCTATAAAAATAAAAGTGGCTTAACAACTCTTCCTAAAAGAGCAGACACTCTACTAGGAACTAAGGGGACACAGAAATTAATGAGGACTGATTTAATTTCCTTTTTCTCCCATCTGTTCCAGGACAGTTACATTGTTTTGTCACTATCAAAAGATAGTAAGTAGAGGCCACATGGCTTGGGAAAAAAACATTGAAAAATAACTTAATTCTAGGTTTAGTCAGCTCTGAAATGAAAAATAATACCTATTCTTACGCAGGTTTAAGTATCTCTGTTATACAATGAAAGAGTTGAAGAGCAAATCTCCAAAGTCCTTTCCTTTTATAAAATTATTTCACTTTAGTTTCCTAAACATATAAAAACATAGTGAACCCTAAGTTCCAAAGGACCCTTTTGTGTCTGGTTTATTGTAGCTTTCCAATGTCTGGCCCGGCACCAGGCATGGAATAGCTGTTCCATAGAGGTTTGCTGAGTGACCGACTGACTGATTGAGTGAGTATATTCAGGAAACAAATATCGAACACCATTCTAAAGATCTTAGTGTTAGCCACTAAGATCCCCCAAATGGAAAAGATACAATCTCAGTTACCTTCAATAAAATACAGTGAGCAGTAACAGAGAAAGGCATGGGGTGATATAAAAACCTATACACGTAAGAACTCAAGTTGGCTCTTCGACTCAACCTCCTGTTGGAAAAGGCTTTTCACTTCTCCAAATATTTGCACATCTATTAGAAGTATTTTCAGAGTCATATTTGAGGAGTAGCTATTTAGGGATTACAAAATATCAGTCAGGTGAGATGTGTCCCCTTAAGTACCATATAAAAATGGTTCAAGAAACTTAAGAGGGGCAGGAGGATAATAAAACCCAAGCTTCCATCAATTGAAAATAATGGAGAAAACAGAGCTCTTCAAACAACTGCTCTAGAGACATCCCAAGAGATAGAAATTTAAGACAAGATTTTTTTAAAAAGTCTGGGTGTGAGGCTCAATCACTATGTACTAAATAAGGAGTTAATATGACTTTTATATATAGAACATGTAGTTATTTAAAAGGGGGCCATGGATGGGGCTCATTTTAGTCTGAGACCAGTGGAGAAATTTTGGATGGCTGAGATGAACACCTATTAGTCAGTGGTCTCCAGTACTATTATTTGACCATTTTTCTATTTAGAACTCATTCAAGCTTATATGGCGTATTACATTTAATTAATTGAGTGTTTATGTGTTAAGGAGTTATTTGCTTGTGACTATAGTGAAATTTCCAGGATTTACGACAGGAACATTTTAGAACAGCGACATGTGTTTCCCTCCGATTTGTATAGCTTCATTCATTATAATTTTTCCTGATGTTTTGCCTACCATATTATTAACTTCCTCAAAGCAATGAAATACCAGCTTGTCTTCTCACGGCAGAGAAATGAGAGGAATAATTATGAATGTGGAAATCCCAGTGAAAACATGCTTCTATTGAAAGAGGCTAGTAGTCCAAGAAGGAGCTCCCCTAGATTTATGGAGACCACTAAAAGAAAAAACACACACACAAAGAAAACAGATGCATTTTTTTTCATCCAGTATGCTGGATGCCCCATATGCAGGGGAAAGAGATTATATATAAATATATTATATATGTATATGTATATATGTGTATGTGTGTGTGTGTGTGTCATGCTGGGAAAGAATTTATATTTTACTACAAGTTATAAAGTCTAAATAAATCATCAAGGTTACAAGTGTGTGCCATGCATAAATACTTAATCACTGCAAAGTGTTCTTTTCAAAATGTAAGAGTTTGTAAGCACAGTGTTTGATTTGTAACTGACTCCTGGGGCAATGTTGAGATGTGTTCCTCACAACTCTTGGCTACTTAAGATCTTACAATCATGAGGAGGAGGAGAGTGTTAGGCAGATTTCAATGCCTGTCAATGAAAAGATGTAGAATAGTCTGGGAAATCAATTCCAGTCAGGGCTGTAGATCAGCAGTTATTTTACAAAGAGCTGGGGCTGACAGGACCACCACAATCATTCGTGTTTATTGTTCATCCAGGTGTTTGGGGGCCATCCAGGCTCAATACAGATCATGTGAAGAAACCAGCAAGGGGCAAGTGTAGGAAGAAAGGAAGAGGACAGTGAGGGGCCAGGCAGGAGAGGGCAGGGTGTGAGGACGGGCTCGGAGGCAGACTTCCCCCTGTTTGAGATGGTGTTTGTCTTATAACATCCTGCAGCCTCCATTGTTATTTCTCACAACATCACGACCGGTGTAGGCACTCTGTCCATCCGGGTGGCCTCTTCTCACAGGAAAAAAAGAAGCCCTTGATTTACATTCTCCCCTCAGAAATGTTCCCTGCCTTTCTGCTTCATGTTGCCATGTTTTCCTTGCCTACCCTGATGTTCCACATTCGTTTACACAACCTCTCAACTGGCCACTAGTTCCAAATGTGTGTTCATTAAGAGGAAGGTTAGATTGAAAAATAACTCCCAGTCTTAATTCCTACTTCCAAAATCTGTGCCTCAAAGCTGCTCCACAGCTTAAAGTTACTTCTATCTGTGGATATGTGGGGAAGGGAGGGAAATTTACAAAGTAAAAGTAACCAGTCCAGGACAGCTCATCTGGGTGATGAGGTAGGGATAAGTATATTTTCTTCATGGTCAACATTTTTTAATTTTTCTTAAAGACAAAAGGTTTATTTAGGAAAAAGACCCTAATCACCTATCTGGGACAGGGAGACCCTGTACAGCAAAGAAGTTTCCAAATCCCTAAACCTCAGAGAGGCGGGTAATTGCTCTTCACGAGATAGGTAATGGAGTGGTACTAGGCTCCTGAAGAGCAGGAACAGAGAGGGATCCAAAGAGACCAGTGGGCTCATTGGAAAAGGTCCTGAGGAAAGGTTGAGAGAAAATCCCACTTACGCTGTGGCTAAATAAGATTTCAGGGAAAAGAAATGTTGCATGAAATATACACTGCTTACACTTTCTCAGATTTCTTCCATCACCCCCTTCTTCCTCTCTCTTAGGCAGAGATCCTGATGGGCCAGTTATGCCTCCACTTCTGCAGTCTGATAAAATTCTACAATGGGGACATGAGATCTGATCAGCCACCAACATGTTGTCCAGATGACTCAACATGGAAGGGGGAGAAAGAGTTAGCTACCCTTTGGGATGAACTTTGATCAATGGGAAAGAGAAGGTAGGGGGATGCTGAGACATAAATCTCATTCTGTTTTTTCTTCCTGGGACTTCTCTCTGCTCCCTTTTTCCCTACCAGATGAGTTCTGTGTGGTAACCAAGCACACCCACCTAGTGATCTCCTGGGTCTTTTTTTGACATGTCTGTTTCATATTTTGTTAAATGTATTTGTTGAGCTATTGTAATGCAGCCACTCTACTAGGAACTAAGGAGACACAGAAATTAATGGGGACTGATTTCATCTGTGGGAAACCTATGAGGGCTTCCCTGGGAAGGACATGTTTGAATTAGTACTTGCAGTGTACTGTGATAATAGCAATAAGCCAAGTGTTCTAGAGCAACAAGCTGTGACACACGATCATTGCAAGGGCCCCTACCAATGACAAGCCAAAACTCAGAACTCAAGCCAGGATGTGAAGCTCAGGAAAATGTGGTGTTTATTATTAAGCTTTTATAAGTCTCAAAGCGAGATTGTGGGGATTCAGAAACCATTGATTCTCAATGCCTTCTTTTTAAATCCTTAGCTTTTACAATAATTTTCATTATAAATAAGAATTTCATAGAAATGACCCAAATCCACCTTTTTAAAACTACCTAATATCTGGAACAAATGCCAATCATAAGGCTAAAGCTCACACCAAGTTTGTTATCAAAACGAACAATCCAGAGGAGGCACGGAAGGTGGCCTCATTGAAACACTGACCTCATCAAAACATTGGGGCATAAGATCCCAAAGAACAGCAATATTCATTAAGAAATAATGTGCCGTCTTTTAGTCTAAACTTTGTTATTCTTTGATTTTTCAGAAGTAGCACCAATTTCAGTCCACACTGAAGAATTCCCCAAGGTAATGTTACTATAATTTTTAAACTTCTATATTAACCATTCAACTTTTCATTCTTAACACATGC
>NW_012115844.1:2338252-2356758 GCF_000951035.1 Colobus angolensis palliatus | reverse complement strand
AAATAAATTATATTAAAATCAAAAGTTAAAGGATACTCAAAATATATCACTATGCTTTACTATGATCTATATTGTTGAGTCTACCTAGGATTCCTATGTCTGTGTGATGGGAATTCTGTACAATGGTGACTGTCACATACATATCTCTTCCCCACCCCAGGTTCAACATCAGCACATTGGTAGCTTGAAATTGACCATGTTGGTAGTATTTACACCAAGGAAATTGGCAAACTCTAAAAATTAGGACTTCCTTTTCATAAAAGCCAGTGTTTAGTAGAGTTTACTGGCACACTACTGGCAATTGCTACCCTGAATCAAGGCAGTATCTACCCTGCATCATGCTAAATGTCTCACATTCGTTACATTATAACATAGGCAGCACACACCTGTATGGCACGGCAGTCATTAAAATATTGAATTACTTTCATGTTGGTTGCTAAATGGCTTCTGTCCCAAGCCCCTGCTTGTCCTCCTTCCACCCTAGCCAGTACTGCCCTCCTCTGATACCTCTAAAGGTTTGTGCCTAATCCTGTTCTACGACTGGCTGGCTGGCCCGTGCTCACACAATACAGGCTGTTCATATTTTTACCATAACCTCCACTTACATTTACCCTACAAGGTGGATATTATCATCTCCTTTTTACTAATGAGGAAACTGAGGCTCAGAGAGAAACCAACTTGCCCTGAGCCACACAGCTAGCAAAATACAAGAGCTGGGACAGAGCCTAAGTTGACCTGGGTCCACCCAGTATTCCTAACCATTAGGACACACCATTTCTCAGCAGCATGGAGGTCTGGAGGCTGATGGCAGGGCCCGGGCCCATGAGGCCAGGGCAGTTCAAGAGGTCTCACAGCTGGGCCACCGGACACTGTAGGAGCTGAAGGGATGGCTAGGGAGGGCCAGGAATTAGATACTTCTCCCCTCACTTCCTCTCCCCTCCTCTTCCCTTCATTTCCCTTCTCTCCTTCTGGAACACTCACTTTGAAGATATAAGCTGCCATTTTGTGAGTTGCTTCTATGGCTAGAGCCACAGGACAAGAAACTGATCTTTCTGGCCAACAGCCAGTGAGGACTACCAACAGGCAGTAAGTGAGTGAACTTGGAGGCAGATTCTCCCCAACTCGAACAACTCAGTCAGAAGACTGCAGGCCCAGCCCCAGCCCCAGCCTCAGTCATGGGACTGCAACCCATGAGAGACCTTGAGCCACAGAATGTAGCTAATACTCCTCCAAATTTACTCATCCACAGAAACCATGAAATGATAACTGTTCTTTGAAGCTGCTAAGTTCAGGAATTATTTGTTGCACAACAACACATAAATAAGACAATAATCTTCCTCCCAACTTTAAGATAGTTTCTCCGTAAGTAATTGCTAAGGTGTATTAGTCCATTTTCATACTGCTATGAAGAAATACCTTAGACTGGGTAATTGGTAAAGAAAAAGAGGTTTAATGGACTCACAGTTCCACCATGGCTGAGGAGGCCAAGCCTTCACAATCATGGCAGAAGGTGAAAGAGGAGCAAAGGCACATCTTACATGGTGGCGGGCAAGAGAGTGTGTTCAGGGGAACTGCCTTATAAAACCGTCAGATCTTGTGAGACGTATTCACTATCACAAGAACAGTATAGGAGAAACCCACCTCCATGATTCAATTACCTCCCATGACACATGGGGATTATGGGAGCTACAGTTCAAGATGAGATTTGGGTGGGGACACAGCCAAAGCACATCACAAGTCATACCTCAAAAGTCTAGCTATTGAAATAAAATCATTGATAGAGTACAATTGAAAAGCCAAGATCACAACTTATTCATTGACAAAATTTTCCCCAAAGTTCTATAAAACCAGGGATTCTCCATATTACCCATGCTGTCCTTATCTTTTAACACACTGCATATAAAACACACTATATTTATTCACCGTCTTCTTTTGTTCCAATTAGAATAGAAGCTCCATCAGGGCAGGAATTTTATTTTATTTTTTTCCACACTTACATGTCTCAAAGACTAAAACCAGTGCTTGGCACACAGGAGTTGCCCAATAAATGTTTCTTGAGTGAATGAATTTGACATGTTTCAATGTCAAATTTATAACTTCTACCCACAAGCCATAAACCATGAAATTTGCTATCCCCAATCGCTGCTTCCACTTTCCCAAACTCACAGTCTGCCCCAAGCTGTTAATTCCACCTAAAATCCTGTGTGTCTTAGATGGCATTTCTCAGATGCAGAATCTGAGACAAGAATTTGTGGGAAATCAATTTATAAAGAAACTACACCCAAGAGAAACCAGGGAAGAGTGGTGAGCATGACCGACAGGAGAAGTCAAGCAAGAGTGTGATTTCAGGCAAAGTATCAGAGAGGGTAACTTCAGCTTAATCCCACTGGGGAGCTCTTAAGTATAAATTATCCCTCCAAATTACACCCATACTAATCAGTCACTGACTGAGGGCTGCCCCAGGGATGTAAACTCCCAGGTACTTGCAGCTGTCCACAAGTGTGGGTAGAGCCAAGGCTAGGCCGCCAAAGAAGAGACACAGGTGCTGGCTTTATAGGCAAAACAGCATTGAAGCTGAGAGAAGGGAATAGAGAGCCAGTAACAGGAAACCAAGGAGACCTGAGTGGAGCTCCAACAGTGTCTGCTATTCTACATAGGATTTTTACCAGTTTATTTTATTGAAATCCTACCAACATTCACATAATTCTTTCTCTATGTGCCTCAGCACTATACTAGACCCATGTATACAGCCTTGTTATTCTTCATTAATTTTCCCTCTACTTTCCCAGATTTTAAACTCCATAAAAACAGAGATAATAAGTCACAGAATTTTGTGTCTTCCCCGCTGTGTTGCAAACATAGCAATAATAATTAATATCTCTAGACTGTAATTCCCATGATGGTAAATATCAGTGTATCACCATATATTCAGCAACTGTCACGTGTACCATATGTAATATACCATATACAAGTGACTGGCATATGGTAGACACTAAGTAAATGTTTTTAGAATAAGTATGAGGGCTTTATACGCTACAAAAAAAAATGCTTTCTTATCTATTATTTTATTTATCCTTCACAGGATACAGAGAGGCATATGTAGTAGAAGGGACTATCCCATTTTTCAGAAAAAAAAAAAGGGCTCAGCAATGCAGACTGACTTGCCCAATGACTGACTTACTAAATAGGCACTGAGTAGCGCCTCAAGACTAAAGTTGATTTCAAGTTCAATTTGCTTTCCCCTAAGCAATCCTGATTGATGAACAGGCTGGGAACATATTTGAAGATTGAAATCAGCTGAGAGACCCACGATGCCCCAGTCTTTTAACAAAGCTATCTCAGGTGATTTACTCCAAGAAAAGTCATAGAAGGCACATTTATTGAGCACATAAAAGATAATCAATAATTTTTTAATTTTATCAAATGAAATCACATGAAATAGAATGGAAATGGTTGGCTGGAATTAGATTGAAATCATTTAAATTAAACTAAGTTTTCTGGTGTCTTTTACTTCCTGAATCCCCCATTTTTGTGTGAAACTGGGAGTGGGAAAAGTAGAGAGGAGGCTAGAAGGGAGGCTGCTGACTGCCCGTTGCTGGCTGGAATTCATTAAGATGTGGGAAGCAACTATCAACAGGTGAAATATCCAGAGCACAGCATTGCAAACTCATCTCAAACCATGTGCGCCTGCTATTCTCCAGGCAGCATTCTGTTTACCCAAACCTTTCATCACAACTCCTGCCACCCTCAATAAAATATATTATTTTCCTTCCTACTCTATCATCAATTAGATATCATTGGTGAAAGCATTCAGTCTAGCTTATGGCAAGGTGGGAGGGACTGATTGATAGAAACACTATACCAGATGCTCTCTGTACCTCAACCCTATCCTGTTCCAGGATACATCCATAGAGACTCTGGAGACTGCCTGAGAGCTTGGCCCAAGCACGGCAGACAGGAAGACAGTGTTAATGTCCCCTGAGAGTAGCTCTCAACCAATGGCAAGTGGGAGTTGAGAATAAGTACCCTAATTTTCTCACTCTTCTAATGGGCAGTTCTATAGTGTAGTGAACGTGTCTTTCTAGAGTTCCCCAAAGGGATTGAACCTTGGTTGCCCATAGCAGTCACCTTTTCAACTGCATACCTTTTCTTGGTTTCCTTGTCTTTCCTGTCTCTTTCCCACTTCCATGTCTGTTGCTATGGTTTAAATAAGTTCCCTCCAAAATTCATGTTGGAATTTAATCCTCATTTGGGGATATTAAGAGGTGCTATTAAGAGGTCTTTAGGAAGTGATTAAATTATGAGGAACTTCATAAATGAATTAATGCCTTATAAAAGGGCTGGGGAGAACTAGCAAAGGCCCTCTTTGCCCGTCTGCCTTTCTCCACGTAAGGACACAGCAAGAGGGCCCTCACCAGATGCCAAATATGTCAGCACCTTGATCTCGAACTTGGCCTCCAAAAATTTGAGAAATACATTTGTATTATTCATAAAATACCTAGCCTCAGGTATTTTGTTATAGTAGTACAAATGAATTAAGACACATTTTTCCCATGATCACCTCTAAAATAAACTATTTGCATCCAAATCCTCATCTCAGGGTTTGCTTCTAGTGGAATCTAAGCCTAGGTTTTATGCCATGCAGGTGCATTTAACTGTTTAAAGCAGACAGGCAGAGCAATAGCCCAAAGGCACAAACCAGATTCATCAGCATCCAGGCTTGAGTCATGTGACAACCTTGGCAAATAGATATAAAGTCTCTTACTTCTTAAGTGCAATGGGCTTTAAATTTGTGTTGATCTCTAGTTAATGTTGATCTCTACTCTGAGAATTGGAGAAGGAGAGAATATTAATAAATAAGATAGTACAGTGGGGGGAATAAATTGCAATAAAGAGCCTGCACAAAAGCATCTCTAGGAGTGGTCACATTGTCTGTCTACATAGCAAGCAGACTGGCATGGTGGAAAGAGCTCCGGACCGAATGTCAGAACCTGGATTCCAGTGCTGTCGTTGCCATGAATTCATCACTCAGCCTGGTTAATTTATCTCTTTTATCTTCAGTTTTTCTTCTGGAGACTTACAGGACTGGATTATTTGATTTCTACAGCCCTTTTGAGCCCCCAGTTTCCATGAATCCATGGAAGGGGATAAAGTGCATGGCACTTCTTTAACGGTGTGTTCCACAAGTAATTAACAAACAAGCAAACTGTTCACACAGCACTGGCTGTGTGAAGAGGGACTGTTTAATTAGGCACACCAGCTGTTCCAATCTGTCTAGACAGACTTCTCTTTTTCCCCAGAACGGCTTTGGCCACACTTGCTCCGACATTATGACAAGGTGTCCTTTGGCTGCAGATAGCAATTTTGTTGGGTGATAATTCTGATGCCCATAGAGTCAGCTATGGAACTTTCTTTAGTTTTAATGCTGTTTGCCTTTCCAAGTGGAACTGGAGAGATTTACCCAAGAAATAGCTAAGAGAGGCAGTTTGTGCAACAGAAGTCACCGAAAATAGCTTCTAGTGTAGCCTTCATGACTACCTGTCCATCATCATTAGTGGGCTCTTTAGTTCCTGCTTCCATTTCCCATCCCTACCTTTGTGGAATAAAATATTTCAACATCAAAAGGAAACTTCCAAGTCATACAGGTGAACCCCCCACCAAACCAATATAATAAGTCTTCTCAAGATCTCTGACCAAAGATCTTGGAGCAGAGAAAGTGATTCTTTGACACCCAGGTTCCTCGATATCCAGGCCTGAGTCATGGGACAACATTGGCAAATAGATTGTAAAATGTTTGACTTCCTAAGTGCAACAGGCTTCAAATTTGTGTTGATCTATAGATGATTTTGAACAGAATTTATCTGGTCTGAGAATTGGATAGTAAATCTATGAAATTGCTGTTAGTGATTAAAGAGCATTTTCAAAGTGCAGCCAGTCAATTAGACAAGCACAACTCATTGGATATGATTTTTTAAAAACCTTACATTTTCACCTTTTATTGCCCTTTTCAAATGTATTCAGGAGAAGATGAAAAGTTGTCAAGAAACGTAACTTTTTATTTTATTCTTGTAGTCCTCCAGTTATATTAAGCCATAAAACAACCTTCATTCAGTTACTGAAAGTATCTGACCAAGACACTTTTCAACAGTTCAATCCTTATTCATGCTTAGACTTCTCCTACTTCTCACCCCACATAAACAAATAAAATAAGCAATTCAAAAGTCATATATTAGAAGGACAATGCATCATGATCAAGAGTGCAATCAAGGTTCATTTAAGAAATGAAAGGTTGATTTAACATTCAAAATCCAATCAATGTAAAGCTTTTCCCCTAAGAATGGGAATAAGGTAAGTGATATACTTCCACTCTTACAGTCAATATATATATATATAAAATAAACCCTTACTTCAAACTACACACACAAAATAGATTATAGACCTAAAAGTAGGAGAGAGATTATAAAGTATAAGAGAATATCTTCATGACCTTGGTATAGGCAAGATTTTCTGGGCAGAACCCTGAAAGTATTCGTCAAAAAAGGAAAAGAACTGATAAATTGGACTTGATCAAAATTTAAACTTTTATCCACCAAGAAAAAATAGAAATGACTAGGCAAGGCACCCAGTGGAAGAAAAATATTTGCAGGATAAATATGACAAAGGACTGTATCCAGAATATATAAAGAACACCTACAACTCAAAAATAAAAAGTCAAACAAACTACGTAAAAATGGCAGTGCGGAGAAAGGGGAAAAGTGAAATACTGGAGCAGACATCCCACAGAGGAAAAGATGTGATGGTTAAAATCCTGTAACAAAGTGTTCAACATCATTAGTCATCAGGAACATTCAAATTAAAACCACATGGTGATATCCACTGCACACCTACTAAAATGGCTAAAATATTTTAAACTGAAAATAACAAGAGTTGATGAAGATGAAAAGCAACTAGAACTATCACACATGGTTGGTGGGCATGTAAAATAGTAAAACCACTTTGGAAAATGATTTGACAGGTTCTTAGAAAATTAAATATATACTCTACCCTATAATCCATGAATTTCACTTCTCTGCATTTTCCTAAGGGAAATAAAAACTTAAGTTCTATGTCCACAAAAATATTTTCCCACAACTATTCTGAACTCTTTATTCATAAAAGCCAAAAACTTAAAAAAACTCAAATGTCCCAACAGATATATAAATTTCATGATATTCATTGAATAAATAAATTCTAATATATGCATATAATGGAATACTACTTCATAGTAGTAAAAAAGAAATACACTACTGATACATGCAACAATATGAATGAATCTCAAATATAGTGTGCAGAGTGAAATAAAAATAATCATGGAAGGGCATATACTATATAATTTCATTTATATGAAGTTCTAGGCAAAACTAAACATGTGGTGAAAGAAATCAGAGCACTGGCTGGTTTAAGAGAGAAGGATGTGTGGAAGTTGGCTGGAAGTGGCATGAGGAAACTTCCTGGGGTGATGGAATTCTGTATCTTATAGGGATGTGGATTATATGGATGATTGCATTTATCAAAAGTGATTAAACTGTATACCTAAGATCTTTATATTTCATTGAATGTAAAGTATACATCAGTGAAATATGGCATCTTATTAATAAAAAAATACACCCGGTAATAAAAGTGTTATAACTGAAATGATTGACAGGAGTGACAGTGGCACCAAGAAGGAAGCAGTCAAACCTGGTAGAGAGGCCAGAAAGTCTAGAGAAATGAAATCTGGATCTGGAAATAGCAGTAGGAGATTGGACATGGAATGGAGAACAAAACACGAACTGGGGATGTGCACTTGGGACCCAGGAATGTGCTAGCAAGTCTCAAGTTAGTTATCTATGAGAGATAATATAGCCAGTATAGTTAATACCTGCAACCTGCCAAATTGTCTAGGTTGATATTTCAGCTCCACAGCTTACTAGCTATGAGTCTTCAGGCAAGTTTCCTAACATTTCTATGCCTCACTTATCTTCTTTGTAAAACAAGGAAAAATAATATTACTTCAGAAAGTTGTGAGGATAATACACTTTAATACATGAAAATACAGAAAAAAATCTGGCTATACTCAACATTCACTAAACATTAGCTGCTATCATTGCTTATGTTTTTCTGAGGGAAAAGGAAAGAACACTGACCATGGGCACCTGAAGGAGAGGTGGGAAGTGGGATGAGAATGGGGAGTCATCTGTTTTTCAATCAACCCTGGGAACCAAATCATAACATCTATATAAAATTCAGCTAGAGCCAGAAGGCTAAGAAGTGATTTCGGGGATGCGCACTTCAGTAGCAAATATGCTAAAACTGGAGTGATCCACAGAACAATAGCATGGCCTCTGTGCAAATTTGATCCAAAGAGGAATAGCATGGCCCACCATACACTATTTCCATGATGACGTGCCAACTTGTGGCGTGTTCTATATTAAAAGAGAGAGAGAGAGAAAGAGAGAGAAGAAGAAGAAGAGGTGGTTTAGGGAGATTCTCTGAGATCCTAAGATGCTATTCTAGGGTTCGGGTATTGAAGCACGACACAGAGTTGGGGCAAGTTCATTCTTGCCTTGGAGAGTGGCCACCAGCAGAGAAGTACCACGCAGTGGAAGTAAGTAGGGCACCCAGCCTAGTGCAGTCTCATCAACACACTCACAGCAAAACAGTGGTGTGCTGTGTCCCTCATCAGACCCCAAAAGAGAGCATGGAGACAAGGATCATTACGAGCTGTGTTTCTGAGCACACATTTCATTACCTATTGTGACTGCTGGAAGTAATTTAGAGGCTCCTTAGTAGGGATCTACAGTTATGAAGGTATGAAGTTGGAACTTTAAGCCAATGAAATATGTTTATCAATGTTAATGTGACTTCACTTCTCCACATGAGCTGGTAAATCCTAGAGCTATTCAAGGGAGAGAAGCAGGTTGATGTAAAGTTTGATGGATTCACAGATACAGGGGCAAGAGATACAAGTATGAATATAGTCCTCAAGAAAGGAAAGAACACAAAACAGCATGCACTAATAGGTTATACATCCCACCTTTCTCATTGAATCATTTCATAATACTTTCTTTCTTTTTTTTTGAGCCGAGGTTTCATTCTTGTCGCCCATGCTAGAGTGCAAATGGCATGATCTCAGCTCACTGCAACCTCTTGACTCCCGGGTTCAAGTGATTCGTCTGCCTCAGCCTCCCAAGTAGCTAGGATTACAGGTGTCGCCACCACGCCTGGCTAATTTTGTATTTTTAGTAGAGACGGGCTTCACCATGTTGGCCAGGCTGGTCTCAAACTCCTGACCTCAGGTGATCCTCCCACCTTGGCCTCCCAAAGTGTTGGGATTACAAGTGTGGGCCACAGCACCCGGTCAGTTTCTAATACTTTCACTTGTTCATTCCACATTCACATTTTCAGTGCCTATTATGTTTGTGGCACTTATTATTTGGCTTAGCAGAGAAAGAAATTCTAAAACTGCCTATAAAGAGAAATGGGTAAACAAAACATGGTAGCTTGAACAACAAGACAAGACAATGGCTAGACCCTGTAACACACACTTCATGAGCTTCCAGAAAACAGAGATGGAGGAGACCACAGTGGCTTGAAGGATGGGAGAGGATTCCTTGGAGAACCTGAGCTGATGGGACATGAGGGTTTAGATATTTGGGTTAATTGAGGAGAGAACAAAGGGCAGAGAAGAAGAAAATAACATGATTATTAACCCTGGGGGTTCTTGAATTCTTCACAATACGTATGCACCTTCTGATATGTGTGTAGAAGAAGGGCCATAGCTACCAACATATTTCCTATGGATCCGGGACACAAAAAGATTAAGGGCAATTATTTGAAGACATAGAAGGGTCCAAAAAAGGGAAGAGTACATTTGATAACTCTTAATTGAAGAGTCCCACAAAGGCCTGTTAGGCACTCTGGCTCCTGGAATTTTTTCTGCTCAGATGACATATAGAAAGAGTAATTAAAATAATATAATGTGTGTATTTATGGGACTCCAGTACCCGCCTTGCAGTTAAAGAAGGTGGCATTGATCCCTATGGGTGTGGGCGGAGGATCAATTTAATCAGTTTAAGTGTTAGCATATCTATCTCATGCGGACTTCACTCTTACCTCACATGCTCACAACCATTTGAGAGACGTATAATGAAGAAACATAAAGCATAGGCACCAGGACAAGACAGATCCAAATTCAAATAATCTCTCGAATGTCCTTTGTTATCTGTGGCACTATGAATAAATTACTCGACCTCTCTGTGGTTTTGGTTTTGCTTTTTAATCTACGAAAATAATAATATCACACACACTGCTTGTTAAATTCAGTATGACATACAATATAGTTCTAGATTATGTGCCCTAATTAATTAGTCTCCATGACACCTGTGAGAGAAGCACTTCTATTGTTTCCATTTGTCCTTTAAGAATCTCAGTCACAGGGAGTTGTGTCATTTGCAATAGTCACAAGGCTAGCAAATAAGGAAATCAGATTACAAACCCAGACAATCTGGATCCAGATATGTGCCCAAGTCTGAGGATATGAACGGTACCTTGCACATAGTGTGTTTTAGTGATGGCCACATCGGCTCATGTCAGCAATATATGGGACACATGGTGGGTGATGACCCTGTGATGGGGTAGGGGGAGGAGGCTTTGTCCCATTTCTGATCTTGAAAGGAGTCTCCTTCCACTTGAAAGGAGACTTATCAACAGAATATTCTTGGTCTCACTGTCCCCTTACACACTACACCTCAGCAGAAGAGGAAAGACATGTCTAACATGTCTAATGCATCAATTTTATGGAAAATAAAGAGAGGCCTGCCTATATCAGTTCTTACTTCTCCCTCACTCTTGGGAGCAAGTTGCCCTTAGGGTATACTAGTTTTCCTTGGTCACTCTTCACCCCAAGATTTGAAATCCTATGTATTGTCTATGACTTTCTGTCTCACTAAGCCATGTCCTTCATTCTTGTCACTGTCAATCAAAAGGTAGTGTTCTGGCTCTATTTGCTTGACTCTTTTGTCTTATTTCTCAGCCGGGATAAGGAAACCAGAGCAGGGGAACAAGGCAGTATTTATGGCTCTTTCCCATCTCTTAAATCCTAACACTCCCCTCCGGATTTTGCTTTTCTATAATAGACTGTAGGATTTCTTCTGGACTGTACATCTCAACCTAAGCTTATTTCGAGAACTTGAAAGATGGCTTCCAGGTAAATGAAGGTAATGTTATTGGAAGGTAACTTATCTGAAGGCAATGTCTTGTTCTTCTGAGTCATTTCTTTCAAATGTGTTACCCAATTAACTATAACATTCCTCCAGGAATCAGCTAAGCCAGGATTGCCATTGCCTCGCCTGCCCTGGCCAACATACACACTTAATTCCAGAGAGAGGAAGCTATCCAAGGCACCATGAGTTTGAAAAATCTGGTACCAAGATGATTCAAGTAGAGAGATATTTAAAACAGACTCAGCCTCATAGGGCCTTTCCTGAGCTCACGCCATTCAAACCTGAGCAAGGCGTTTTCTCATGAGCGTTGCCAGCTGAGTTTCACAAAAAATTATTACACTCTGTTCTTCCCACCATGAGAACATATTCAGTTCTTGGACTGGAAATAAAGACTCCAGCTCCCTCAGCTGAGCTGCTGATGTTTGATGTGTTCTCCAAACTCATTCTTCTTGCCCTGCCAAGTTAAGTGAAATATTTCCACCACTGTCCCTGAGGGCATCATAGCAAATAAGGTGAGTCAGACTGACATGTATACATATAATTGTTTCTCTTTTTTCCCATCGTTCCTTCCTCCACATATAACTTTTTCTAATGGAGCTGAATTTGAAAATGAGAAAAGTACCTCAACACAACCAGATGAATTCTGTTCATAGAAAGATTCAGACTGGGAAAATGAATCTTATCTCTACTCAGCACAGTCCCTGGATATAACTTCATTTATTCATGCATTAGTTTCTTCATTTCACAAATATTTACTAGTATCACTGTGTGACAATTAGCACATTTAGTGCCAGGAACACAAAATCTTTTCTCCCAAACAGTGTATTACATAAAGGGGTTAACAAGCAAATCAGGGAGCATATAATAATATATGATAAATTATAATATGTACTACGTTGAACTTACAGAAATGATAGATCGGAAGGAACACATTGTGTTTTGGAAATGCAAAGGTGTTGCGTCAGACCTCAAGCTAAGAAGGAAATAATCTGCAGGTAAAAAGACCTTTGAATTGAACATTAAGAATATCCCCAAATGCCAGCCAGAGAAGAAGAAAATGAGGTTTCCATTTGAGAGAAGAAAATGTGCAAAAGCAAAGACTTTGAATTGCAAGGCATTAAATTACATTTGAGGAACTAAGAAAATTTCATGGTGAGAGAGAACTATACACAATAGCTTAGCCTCTGCCAGACAATTGACATTATTTAGTATGCAAAAAAAAAAAAAAAAAAAAGTAGTTTGGAAAGATACGGAAGGAGAGATTTAAAGACAGGGAAAGGGTTGCAGGTTGGCAGGAATCAAATAATAAAAAATGAAATTATTGAGATGCCAACAAAAATCTTTTACAAATTCTCCCTTTGCAAAGGCAATTCCACTTATACTTTGATCTTTGACCTGGACCCATACAATTAATTCCACATCATATTTCTGCATATTGCTCTCCAAGGAGAATCGAGTTTACACTTCCCCCCGATCCAAACCATAACAGTACTTAATTAGGTGACAATTTATGTAGTACTTAGCATGAACTTTTGGCACTTGCTGGAGAAGGCTGTACAAGTGTACACGTGTTATCACCTGACTACATCAAGAAATGAGGCCTGGGCATTGGTGAGGTTTCTTGGGCTTTACAAGGTATCAAATGACTTTTATAACCCTGTAGTACCTGGCTTTCTAGTAGGCAGGCCTGTCTCTAGTGTGTATTAATACACTAAATATTATGCCCACATGCACTTAAAGCACTGATTTTGAGCACTTCAAAACAACAAGGAGCCTAGAAAATCAGAGAAACAGATGTTGGATGAATAGTAGGCCTTCTCAGAGTCCATCATTTAACTTAAGGGAAATGGCACAACAGCGGAAGGGAATCATTCAAACCCACTCAGTGAAAAATAAACAGAGCATTCCCCAATGGCAGACACGGTCTGTGGTGATAACGAGGCTCTGGACACCTGGCTGCGACCCTCAAGCCCCAGCTTCATCAATAACACTGACCCAGAAATGGTTCTTTTCCAGGTACCCCATGGGGGCTGAGAAGACATGGCCTCACAACTTTGGAGATGCTCATTTAAATAATTCTAATGAACAGCAGATGCCTGGACTGTGGTGAGTGCGGTAAGTGTGCAAGCTTGGATATAAGCCCTGGCAAGATGGAACCAAGGAGACTATCTTCCCATTTTCCCTGATTCTCATCATGCTCATGAACAAAAGAAGAAGGAAACAGAAAAGGACATTATTTTGGATCTTGGATATGGCATCGCATCTGTCCTCTCTCTAAGGACGGTTGTAGAAATAGTCCTTTTTTGTTGCTTCCTGGAAGACACAGCAAGATGGAGAGAAAACAGAACAAAGCTTGTGCCCCATTCTGAGCACCACAAGTTCACTCCAGGTCCATGGTCATAGGCTGACTAGGCAAAGTGTTCCTATTAGGGATGTCTCATGCCATAAATTAATCTGATTCCCCATACACCACTGACAGCTGTTTGCAGCAACTGCAGATCCCTTACTTTAGCTTGGTCTTTTTCTGAGAAAGGTCCACCTGGCATGTCACACTCAGACCTATCTTCTAGCCAGGGCCCTACTCTAGCTTCATAAATTGGGCCCTTGACTTAATACATGCAGTTCTGACCCTCTGCAGGCCCTGAGAACTGTAGCTTGAGCACTGTTCCTGGCTACCCCCAGCTCCTGGCTGCCTTGGTGAGACCACCACACCCTCACACTGGCTCCTTGGCTATCTGGCTCCCTGCTTGGACACACCCTCCCAAAGCAGGGCTATGGTCGAAAGGAAAGCAAATAGAGGCTTAAAAATTCAACTATGAGGTTAAAATTAAAAATGAACCCTGTTTCCTCTTCCTGGGATATGTCAGTCAAAACTAGAAGTAGTATATCCCTATACTACCTCTTGACAAATCCAGTGTGTGTCTAAAAGTGTTGAAATCAAATCCATAATAGTTTCACAAACCACGTGCTTGTTCTTTCTCCAAGAATTCTTTTAGCATCAAAAATAAGTAAAACATTGTTCTGGGTGTTGTGGAAAAAAAAACAAAGATGAATAATGTATTCTGCCTTTATGGAATTTACCATCCAATTCAGAAAATAAGACACAAGTGCTGTAGTTCCAACAAAGTAGAAGCATAGAAAGAAAAATAGGATCTTTAGGATGGGAGATTTCTGCAGGATTATCTAGGGTTACAGCCTAACCTTGAGCACCTCCAGTGATAGATAACGCACAACTGTTTACATTAAACCATTTCATCTTTGAAGTACTCTGGATGGTGGACTTCTTTTTACATGAAACTGAAACCTATGTATTTGTGGCTTCTGCTAATATGTCCATGCTGGAATCTCACAGGAAAATCCAGGTATTCTCTGCTAGCCATGGCAGCCATCAATTTTTTAAGTGAAATCAAGTTTATTAAGAAAGTAAAAGAATAAAAGAATGGCCACCCCAGAGGCAGAGCAGCTAATTATTTAAAACTATTTATTACTCCCCCCAACCTTGCAAAATTCTTCTCTTTTTCAGATCTCTTTTTCTAATTCTTTGAATCATATTTTATGTTACATAGTTATCAAAATTATATGACAATTATAATCATTCGGTTTATATTTGTCTTATTTCTGTTCAGTTTACCTATCCTTTTGAGAATATGAAAATCATTACAATATCCATATATGAAACATGGTTTAATTAGAGTAGAGGAAAAAACTGAGCTTTCTCCTCCCTTTTCTTAAGTACTATATTAATACAGCATTCATTTTTTTTTTTTTTTTTTTGAGACGAAGTCTCGCTCTGTGTCCCAGGCTGAAGGGCAGTAGCACAATCTCTGCTCACCACAACCTCTGCCTCCCAGGTTCAAGCAATTCTCCTACCTCAGCCTCCTGAGTAGCTGGGACCACAGGCACATGCTAGCACACCTGGCTAATTTTTGTATTTTTAGTAGAGATAGAGTTTTACCATGTTGGCCAGGCTGGTCTCAGACTCCTGACTTCAAGGGATCCACCTACCTCGGCCTCCCAAAGTGCTGGGATTACAGGCATGAGCCACTGCGCCCCACCAGCATTCACTTCTTGAGGGGAACATCATACCTACTGAGCTTACTGCTAATATAAATTTGTCAGAGTGCCAATTTGATATCATAATCCATCTATCTATATGGTTGATTTGGGGAAGTCAAGAATTTGCTACAGAATAATCTATCCTGAGTCTACTGCTCCAGCTTGATTTAAAAATAACAGATCCCTGTTCTGTCATCCAGCCTTCCAACTTATACCATGTCCTCCAGAGGTCATGTGAACCTATGTGTTCACAGATTTTTTGCTGCTGATGTCAGTGTTAGTGAGGACAAGGACAAGGACAAAGCTCTAGGGCACACTGCAAGAAAATTCCCAGAATCAGCCTCTTTTATGTAACCTGCATCTCCTCCATTCTCATCCAAGCTATCATCATCTGCAGCAGGATATATGCAAAAGCAAAGCTTCATCTTTCTGCCTGCCTCCACCCTTGCTTCCCTCATAGTCAGTGCTCAACCCTGCAGCCAAAGAGATTCTGTTAAATCCATGCTTCCTCTAACAACTCTCTCAATGCCTTCCATCACGGTCTTAATAAAAGCCAAAGCTCTTTCAGTGGTTGACAAAATGCACCTTTCAACAATCTCCCTTCTCTCACCTAACCTCTTTCCACCCCCACCATCAAGCCTTCTGTTCAGCCAAGCTGGAATCTCTGCTGATCCCCAGACACACTAGGCAAGCTCTTGCCTCAGAGCCTTTGCACTTGCACTTACTTATGGCTCTTCCACCAGAAAGACCATGACTCACTCCCTCACCACTTCAAGTCATTTCAATGTTACTGGCTCACTGTGGGCTCTCCTGACTCTCCTGTTACTGTGCCTTGCTTTCTTTCTCTCCTGCTGACAAACGATCAGATGCACATCTTTCAGGGTTATTGACTGGCTGGGCTAGAATGTGGAACGTTGAACTGTGGTGTTCACTGGTACATCTCTAGTGCCCTGTAGCATCTGACATAATGTAGTCATTCAATAAGTGTTTCTTTTTCTGTGTCTGGCTCATTTCAGTTAGTATAATATCCTCCAGATTCATCCATGTTGTCACAAATTAAACGATTTTCCACTTTTTAAGGCTTCCATTGTGTAGGTAATAGTACCCTATTGTGTATATATGCATTTTCTTTATCCCATTATTGGTTGACGGACATTTAGGTTGCTTCCATATCGTAGCTATTGTGAATAATGCTACAACGAATATGGAAGTGCAGGTTTATCTTTGCAACACTGATTTTAATTCCTTTGGACATATATCAAGTAGTAGGATCACTGGATCATATGATAATTTTACTTTTAGTCTTCTGAAGAACTTCTCTACTGTTTTCCATACTGGCTACATTGATTTACATTCTCACCAATAGTACACAAGTATTCCCTTTTCTCCATACCCTTGCCAACACTTGTTACCATTTTTACTTTTGATAACAGCATTTCCAACTGGTGTGATGAAGAGATATTCCATAGTAGCTTTAATGTGCATTTCCTTGATGATTAGTAATGATGAGCCCTTTTTAATGTATCTATCGGCCATCTGTATGTCTTGAGTAGCATCTTTCAGGTCCTTTGTCTGCTTTTTAATTGGGTTGTTTTACAGTTATTGAGTTTTTAAATATATTTTGGATATTAGCCCCCTACCAGATGTGTGGTTTGAAAGTATTTTCTCCCAATCTATGGGCTGTCTCTTCACTCTATTTTTCCTATGCCTTGCAAAAGCTTTTTACTTTGATGCAATCTTGTTTATTTTTGCTTTTGTTGCCTGTGCTTTTGGGGGTCATATCCAAACATCTTTGACCAGACCAAAGTTGTGGAGCATTTCCTCTACGTTTTCTTCCTGTAGTTTACAATTCTGAGACTTCCATTTAAGTCTTTAATCCATTTTGAGTTGATTCTTGTACATGGTGTGAAATAAGAGTCTAATTTCATTTTTCTGCAGGACATCCAGTTTTCCCATCACCCTTTATTGAAGAGACTATCCTTTCTCTATTATGTGTTCCTGGCACTTTGGTCAAAAATTAATTGACCATAAATGTGTGGGTTTATTTCTCAGCTCTGTATTCTGTTCCACTGGTCAATGTGTCTGTTTTCATGCCAGCAGCGTGCTGTTTTGATTACTATGGTTTTTTAGTTGATTTTGAAGTAAGGTAGCATGATGCTTTCAGCTTTCTTCTTTCTGCTCAAGATTCCTTTGGCTATTTGGGGTCTTTTGTGATTACATATGAATACTAAAATTTTTTTGTTTGGTTTGGTTTTTTGTTTGTTTGTTTCATTCCATGAAACATGACATTGGCATTCTAACTGGGATTGTAGATCATTTTAACATAATTGGGTAGTATGAACATTTTAACATAATTAATTCTTCCAATCTATAGTAATGGGATACTTTTCCATTTATTTCTGTCATCTAAAATTTATTTTATCCATGTTTTACAGTTTTCAATAAATGGATTTTTCATTTCCTTGGTCAAATTTACTCCTAAGAATTTTATTTTAATTTTTGATGCTATTGTGAATGAGGTTTATTTCTTAATTTCTTTTTTCAGAGAGTTAATTATTAGTGTAAAGAAATGCTATTGATTTTTTCATGTTTATTTTGTACCCTACAAATTGAATTTTTTTATCAGTTCTAACAGTTTTTGGTTGGAATCTTTAAGGTTTTCTATATATAAGAACATGTCATAACAAACAGAAAATTTTACTTTTTCTTTATTTATTTGGATGCATTTACTTTCTTATTTAATTGCTCTTCTAGAACTGCTTCTACGATGATGAATAGAAGAGGTGAGAGTGAGTCTTCTTGTCGGGTGTCTAATCTTAGAGAAAAAGCTTTCAGTATTTCATTGCTGAATGTAATGTTAGTGAACTTTTCATAGGTGGCCTTTATTGTGTTAAGGTACATACCGTCTTTCTATGGCTAATTTGTTGGGAGTTTTTATCACGAAAGGATGTTAAATTTTGTCAAATGTTTTTTCTGCATCTATTGAGATGACCACATGATTTTTGTTCTTATTTCTGTTAATATGGTGTCACATTGCTTTTTGTATGTTGAACCATCCTTGCATAACTGGGATATATCTCATTTCATTATGGTGTATTATCTTTTTGATGTGCAGTTGGATTCCATTTGCCAGTTAGTACTTTTGAATCTACATTCTTCAGGGATATTTCAGTTGGATTCCATTTGCCAGTTAGTACTTTTGAATCT